>NC_041225.1:74010590-74023812 GCF_002837175.3 Physeter macrocephalus
CACGCAGGCTCAGCGGCCATGGCTCACGGGCCCAGCCGCTCCGCGGCATGTGGGATCTTCCCGGACCGGGGCACAAACCCGCGTCCCCTGCATCGGCAGGCGGCCTCTCAACCACTGCGCCACCAGGGAAGCCCCCTAGGCCAAGTTTTTAGATACATTTCTCCCACTTTTGAAAACCAAAGTCTCTTTGTTCTGATTTTGCTGGTCAACCCCTCTGCGTTTCTGCAGTGTGGAGCCACCAGTGGGACTCCAATAGCTTGGTCACACATGTGAGCAGATGAGGGACAGACATGAGAGCAGATTGTCCCAGGCGGCTACTTTTCTGTTGACTTGGACACAATCCTAGGGGGAAAATATCTTTTAAAATAAGTTCCTCTCTTTAAATCTTAAAAGTTTCTGGGACAGCAGGCAGGGACTTGGCAATGTGCTGGTAATGTGTTTTAGCCAGGATGGTTTTCAGAAATATGCTTGAGAATTATTAACTCGTCTAGGCATAATTTAGCAGTATTTACTGTCTGTTCCTCTGAGTCATTGCACAATCTGTACTGTCCCTGGGATATTTAGACCTTCCTGGCCTGGTCTATTTTGTCATGTAATGATATATAAAGATACAACTGTTATTAAAGTGCAAGCTTGTACCCTGTCATGGTGTGACCTCTTTAAGTTAATTTTTATGCATCAAAGCTATTTGACATTTACCCAAACAAATTCAAGTCTCTTGGAGAGTGGGCCTTTTTTTTTTTTAATGATAAAAACACCGTTGATCTGACAGCTTTGCTCTCCAGGGAAGAGATATTGTGGGTAGCTTTAAAGCCTTAATGCTTCCAAAGTCCTTTTCTACCACCAGTCCCAAAGCAGTGTGTCTGGAGCCGGGGCAATGCAGCTTGCCACGGTGGCAGCTGGGAGTTTGACAGTGTTATGAAGAATTGCAACTGTTGATCAGTGAATTGTTACAGTGTTGATGACAGCATTGCAAATTAATTCTGAAATTAACTGAGGGGACATGAAGGGGTCCCACTCCTTATCTGAGAGAAGGAGGGCAGGGTAAAAATTACCAGTGGAGCTGAGTGACAAACGCATTCAGAAAATTGTGTCTAGTAATCAAGGTGGCGGGTACAATTTCCATAGTCTTTGGGAGAGGCATTCACCTAAGGAATACTGGTGGCTGAAAGATACATGTGAAAGTTATGACTGAATGTTTTCAGTACTTTGTTATTTTAGAAATGATTTATTGAACTCATTGCATCTTAGGAAGAATTAATAGGTTGCTATTTTCCTTCTGTTTTGAAATTAACCAGATATTTTACAGAAGTGAAATACTTTTTCAGAGTTTCTCTTATTCCTCCTGTCTCCCTTCACAGTTTGGTTGAAGGCTTTTTTTTTTTTTTTCCCAGCTGAAAGTACCTTCTAGTGCTCAATGTTATTTTGGCTCTGTGTGCAGCACGCTGTATACCTGAAACCAGGGGTACCCTTCACCAGTTTGGAGTAGCCATTAACATATGCTTTTCCCAAGGTTTCGTGTACTTATTCTGAGCATGTGCCTTTTACAATGCAGAACACAAGAGACTTGTTTTGTAAGATTAATGAAGGTCACCAAAATTCTCAAAAGTATTCTGATAATTAAGGCTTTGTTTATCAAAAACAAGTTATATTAAGAGCAAAAAGATTCATGGTAATTATTCATAATCTTAACAATTCAAGTGTAGCCACCTCATTTGTGCATTTAATTCTTCTTGTTAATGTTTTGCATAAATCTGCATAATTACTTGAGTTGCCTGTTGTAATTTTGACAGCTACTCAGTTCATGTGCACTAAAGTATATCAAAAGCTTGATGTGCTGAATATTTATAATTTTACGTATGTTCTTGGGATAATATTTTTTCAACAATATTTTTAGTTTTTATAAAATTGACACGGTATACTTGGAAACTTTGCCAAACGTAGCTCTCTAAAACAGAGAGCTCATGAGGGAAATAAACTAACATTTAAAGGTATAGAACCCACTCTGGGCAAATTTTTTCAGTAATCCAGATGAATTATGCTTGTCATGAACTATTCCTCTCCCTCGATTTCTCTCTGTCTTTCTCTCTTATACACGTATACATGTACACACACATGCACGCACACACACACAAGCACCACACAAAAACCTCATATTATGTTTTTGTTTTTTTTAATGGAAGCCTTTTAAAATTAGAGAAATCAAGTTTTTCTTTTCTCTTTTTGGAATTATTTTGTAGGAATGAGAATAGCCGGATGCTTGACTAGTATTCTTCCCTGCTGGATAATAATAATCGTAGAATAAACAAATAAATAAATAAACCCAAGAACAACCCCTAAGCAAGTGTAAACTTGCACTGTCACCTGAATTCTCCATGGGGTGGGGAGGAGGCCAGGATCCATTTCCTTGTGAAGTTATTTAAATGAAAGAAACATTTGGGCTTCCCTGGTGGCGCAGTGGTTGAGAGTCCGCCTGCCGATGATGCAGGGGACACGGGTTCGTGCCCCGGGCCGGGAAGATCCCACATGCCGCGGAGCTGCTAGGCCCGTGAGCCATGGCCGCTGAGCCTGCGCGTCCGGAGCCTGTGCTCCGCAGCGGGAGAGGCCACAACAGTGAGAGGCCCGCGTACCGAAAAAAAAAAAAAAATAAAAGAAACATTTGATGCAACGTGTGTTTCTTACTATGAGGATTTTCCAGGTAATATGAGATATCCAAGAAATAGCTAGTCCTAATCAATGCAGTCACAGGGAAATAACAGTAGTAAGAGAAACCCATCAATAAAGTGATATTATGCTTCTTCCAAACTCCTGGTGGGGAAAGAATTTTATGGATTGAGAAAATTCTAACCTCCTCCAGATAAACGGAAGCAGGCATGATTTCAGAGTGATAGCAGACGTTGAAGTTGTTTGTAAATATCCCTGTGCTTGTGAAATATTGAGACATTTCAAGCCTAGATCTTAGAGGAAATTTTATTGTTTTTGCTCAGATACACTTGAGGGAGTTTCATCAGTCATTTGAAGTTGTATAATTGATTGTGCTGATATCAGAATTGAAATAAGATATTAAAACAAGGTAAGCTTGAAATTCTTGTCACTGGCATTCTCACAGATGATTTCAAAGTATCTCTGAGGTTCGTTTTTGCATGAAAACACTGTGGTTTCTTCAGAATGCCTGAATTTAAGACTAATTCTTTGGTTCAAAAAAATACTGAAGAGGCTGAGACTTTCAGGATGCATTCTATAACATCTGCATACTCTGTTAAATAGGAGATGGCACTCATTGGAAGTCAATTTAATAATTTATCTGATGTTTATAAATAATATTATTCTAAGAGTTGATGTACAACAGTATTCATTAGCTATACATTGACTGGCATTTTAACCTATAATGCCTTTTCCAAATGTGATATAAATTTATCAGCTTTCTAGTATTAAACAACATTTTCAGTAGTTTGAGTTATTATAACTTAAATAAGGAAGCCAAAGAATGAAAATGATTGCCTAAGAGAACAAAGATTTTATTTATTAGAACTCATCTCCTATGAGATGGACATATGAGTTCTAGAAGCTTGTCCCACGCAAATAAATTGCACCAGTAGCAGAATTTTTGTTGTTGTTGCTGTTTGTTAAATGCTTCTCAATGCATTGAAAGTACCATTCAGATTTAGAGAATATTGGGGGGAGGGTATTAAATACACTACTACTATGGGGTTATTTTGCAAAAAAGGGATTCTGAAGGTGACCAAATCTCAGACAGATTTTTTGGAGTCTTTTCCTATATATAGGTGTTTCTGTGTATTTGTGGTATGCATGTGTATGTCTGTATGCAGGCAAGTTATGTACAGGCACACACATGAGACTGATTAAAGTTAAAAATGCAGTGGTGTGCTTATATTTTTCACTTTAATGAGCACTCAGATGTAAGTGAAAAATTAAAAGGTGGTTATATTTAGCTGTAGCTGTATACTCAATGTGTGTTGCACACAGTAGGAAATGCACATAAAACCAGTGAAAAAGCCTCAACATCGCAGCTATATGCATTAATTAAAAGAAGTTTTTTAAACTAAATCTGAAAAAAAACTTCTTTAATTGTGTTTACCCAAAAGCCTTTTCTTCCTAATTTAAATAACATAAACATCTGGACTAAAGCAATATTAGAATCATGGCAGTAGTCAAGCAAATCTTGTGGAAAATAATGAAATTAGATCCCTGGTGTTGTGACAGAGTAAGGGCAGGATACATCAGTTCGATGTTAATAAAATTTCCATGAATGACTGAATACAATTAAGAAATTGTCAGTTGCGGCAATGAACTTTTGTAGCTCATAGATGTTTGCATCATTTGATTATGCTGGCAATTTAAAATTGTTTGTTAGTGTCTGTGTTGGGATATTAATTATGACCTTTATTACAGCCCACAATTAAACTAGTCATATAGCAACAAGCACTCGGTGTTGTGATACTAAAGGGTCTGAACTATTTAGAAAGAGATCTGCTGTGTTTGGGCCACCGGTGCCCTTTCAAACTGGAAATGATTTTTAAAAGATGTAGTAGCTGAGAAACTGCAACAACTGGAATGTATAAGCTCTTTAATACAAGAATTTCTTTTTAATAGTGCTTTAACAGTTTTAATTGCTAACAACATCTGTAAAACTGGAAAAAAGGCATTTTTAACTGTGACTCCAAGATAAGCTTTCCCTGTTTCAGGAAGAGAAAACAATTATTCATTGGTTAATTAGCGGTAAACAACTTTCAAAAGGCACATCCATTATATATGTAATTATTTGAAAAAAGGCTTTAATGTTATTTGTACTAATGCATAATTATTAGTGCTTGCTAAAAGGATTAACAGCACTTAGATGACCACTATTATTGAGGAGAATCACAGGGAAGAAATGAGATTAGCATCAGGAAGGAATGTGTTATGATGAATCAGATAGGAAGTTTTTTGTTTTGTTTTGTTTCTCTTCTCTTTCTTCTACCCTTTAGTAGAGGTAATGTGGATTCATAATACATTTTCAGAAACAATGTTTTTCAGACTCAAGGAAACTCATCTTTATTTTTATGACATGTAAAGAAAATATCTCACCAGACAAGAATGTATTCCTAGGCTTACACTGCTGCTATAAGTTATTTATTTCTAACTGAGAGCTCTTTAAAAAAAAAATCAACAGTAAATTATATTTTAAACCTGTGGTTATTAAAAACAAAGTAGTTACTGATAAAGCCATGAGCTATTCAGAGGCATGTGGGCTCCTGGCAGCCTTTGTATTGTATTCATTAGCTCTTGTGCCTTTTTCCTCCTGGCGTGTTTGAAAATTCACAACCGTTGGTAGAAGGTAAGCGCGACAGAAACAAAATAGTTAGGCCTGATATTTGAATTTCTGTTGATGAAGTTCATTGTTGACTTGCTTCTAGGGCTCAGTGATTTCCGTTGACACAGAAGAACTTGGACATTCCAAAATCAGAGAGTTTGGGTTTGTGCCCTTTTCTTCCCTTTTGTTTAGCTTCCTTTTTTCATTACCTTTAATTGGTTACTTGATACCATTATTAAAAAGACTCAAAGTTGTGCATTTCATTCTGCAGTGATGTTGATAAAGATATTGCACAGCCAGGGGGCAAACTCAGGCTTTTGTACTTGTTGCTACTGTATATTATAATTAACTCAGCTTAGGTGGTCCAAATGCTTGGCATGGGCTTTCTAACCACAGATGTCTGGATTTGATTCTACTCAAAAGCTCTCTCTTTTAGAAAGAACCAAAGTTCTGGGGCTCTGGTTTCAGGATTTGCAAACTTAAATTTCTCAGTATGCCTGTTAAAACCTCAACGGTGGTGACATCTTCTTTCTCTCCTTAAGACAGAGAAGCTAAATATTTCCGGCGGAAGCGACTGTGAAATGAAACCTTGCCTGGAGCACTGTGTAGACAGGAAAACTCTTGCATATTTCTCAATGATATAGTTTTTGCCCCAGAGTCCTTGACCAAGTTTTCTACTCTGAACTGAGAATGTGAGTTAGTGCCCTTGAGAGTCACTCCAGCCTTTATCAGAGAGCAATAATATTTTGAGTTGAAGTTTTGAAGCATTTGGTATGAGTGTGCTATCCCTAAGCAATGGAGTTTTTGTCTTGGGTGACGGGGACCAAATTTGCTTCGGCTGTCACATTGGCCAAAGGATCTAAGCTGGATTCTCTCATTGTTTTAGAGAACATACATACGACATTATTTCAGTGGCCATTTCAACATGAGTGTACTTGACTACCAGTTAATCTGCTGGGTTATCAGATTCCTCCTCTCAGTTTCTCCCCTATCTTCATCATGTGTCCTAAATATTTGACAGGGAAGGATATCAGGAAAATTCACCTACACACCCTATTCATTTCTTACATATTTTTAAATTCCAAATTCAAACACAGCCCAGGGCTTTTGGCATAGAGGGGATTCTAAATGGATGCTGTAGCGCTGTTATTTTCATTAGTTGACAGGGAAATTATTACATTTTTAGGGATTTGTGAATTTAAGCATAGATGATTACTTCGAACGTTGGGGTTTTGCAAGTGGGAAGCCTTGTTGCTCAATTTACTAATTTATTTTGTGATCTGTGACTAAACTGAGTAAAAATGCAAATAGTACAAGGCCCTTTCCATTTTATCACCGGATCAGTTTACTGATGGGAGGATCAGAGTCACTAAACACTCCAACACTCTTGTGATTCCTAAGTAGTTGGGCATTAAAAGCAGCGAAAGTGAAGACAATGGAAAGATTGTGGCGCTTCACACAGGGAGGTTTAAATGAAATCTAGTTATTTATTTTAGGTTTAAAATGAAGAGTCTCCAGCTCAGTTTTATTGACCATTGTGACAGCCCAAACAGGTCTGTTCCCCTTCACACTCAACAATAAACCGCATTGCTGGGAGGTGGCAAACTCACGCAAAAAGGAAAGCATTTGGCAGAGGCTGAGTGAATAATGCTGCAAGCTTAAAGGGACCCTGTTAAATGCCTTTGTATGTTATCTGTGTACAACTTTTGGTGCTTAAAAACTGAAAATCGCGTTTTTGATTCTTCTTCTTTCGCATTTTGTAGGGCTCAAACAAGTTTCTTTTAATATTTATGACATTAAAAATAATGGATGAAAATGTATCTTTCGTATGTATATAGTAGCATTTTCAATGAAGCCAGGTCATCAAGGGAACAGTAAACAAAGGAAACCTAGTGCAATCCAGTACATTGTTATATGTTTAGAAATACTATGGGTCAAATGAAATCCTAATATGATATAATCAGCCTTTAACATGGGATTTATTCTGAAAATCCGGTAGAGGGAGTGTGAAATTCTTGCTGGCTGTACATAGATTGAAGATGGCTTTAAGCAGAAATGATGGGAAACATATTCCCAATGAAAAGAGATCAACAGCCCAGATTCATCATCTCCCCAACACTTAATAATATGAAAAGATCTGATATCATACAAAAGTTAATTTGTTTAGCATTGCCTCTTCCAAATGTCCCTTCTTTAAAAATTATTTAATTAGACTAAGTGGTATAGCTCATTTGTGAAATAGGTCAGGAACTGAGTTGCAGGAAGTCCACACATGCAGATCTACAGTTCCTTACCCAAAGCCCCTGGGGACAGATGTATTTCTGCATTCAGGAATGTTCTATTTTAAAAAGGTAATGTGGTGCATATACCACAGATTCTGCAATACCTCCAGCTGGGTCTGGGGCAGCACCCTATAATCAAACACATTCATATTTCTGCATTGCAGTGTATGAATATTCACACTGAGTGGGATAAATAAAGACTGGAAATAATCTCCTTGAAATTAGTTCAGGTCTGGTTTTGCTGCCACATGAGTTATGAATAACCTTTCAGAGTTGCAGATGGGAGATTGTGGACCAGTATTTCTATACTCACTCGAGCATTCCAGTTATTTTTGCATGTCAGAGTTTTAATTTTCATTTCAGTTGGGTCATAACATATTGTTGTAATCAAACAAGCAAATAGGGACAAATATGATGAGAACCTTACTGGTAGATCCAACGTTTTGTTTTTAATAAAAAGTCAACAAATATGTATTGATTAATAAATATGAGTCAAGCACTGTGCTAGGTGGCCAGGCTTATGCTAGAGGAAGAGAAGCTTGGTCCCTGCCCTCAAAGAATTTGTAATGAATTTAGGCACAGGTGACAACCTCTGTCTCTCTTACACACACACACACACACACACACACACACACACACACACACTCACACGCAGAATAATATCAAGCGGTATATAAACAAGTGCTAAATTGAGTGGTCCAGAGAATACATGCTTTAAGTCTGCATCGACAAATAGGTTTCAGATCAACTGCCAAATCCAATGGATTGGCAGTGGCTGTGTCCAGTGTTACATGGAGACTTCTGAGGTGAGTCTGAGATTAGCTGCAGTGTCTCTTTATTGATTATTGATATGTGCCATGGTAGTAGGAGAGTGGCATGACAACAGACATGCCATGTATTTGCCACCTCTCCACATCTAGGTCGTCAAAGTCCAGGAAGGATTTTTTTAACAGGGATGTTTTGTTACTGTTATTGTTGTACAGATATAATAATAATAGTAATTATTATTATTTAATCATTCCATGCCAATATTTAAAAGTGCCGTGAGAGTTATTTTAAAAAGTTTAAGGGCATATTCATGGAATTATGTGGTTGTAATCTGAAGACCCTTTAAATAAATATGAAATAAATATGATATCTTACTTTTTTGTGCGGAGTTCTGATGTGGTAATTTTCCATGAGTATGGAACAATAAAATTCGATGTTACAAATTAGATTATAGTCATATTGATTAGTAATTGAGAACCTCTTCAGCTTAACTTTTTTGCTATTTTTTCATTTTGTTTTGTTTTAATATGAGTTATAAAACTGCAGTCATGCTAATTAAATATGAACTTCTCTTCCAAGAAACAAGCCATTTGGGGTTGTTACCGTCTTTGGTTTCTTTTTCTCTTTCCTTCATTTTTTTCAGGAGCTCTATTTGCACTTGTATTGGGATAGGAAGCCTTTATAATCTTATTGCTGAGATTCTTTGGTTCCTCAGTTCACCTTCTGAAATGTTTAATTATGATGAGAGCACAATATTGGAAAAGACCTCATTCCAATGTGATTATTATGAAATATACATACACACATATGTGTACGTATAGTGTATGTATGTATATGTATGTATGTGTATGTATATATGTATAAATGTGGCAAACATTCATTAAGAGCAAGGATGTAACCTTCCATGGAAACGTCCTCTGTCTCCCTTACGCCAAGCAATCTCATTCGCCCTAATCACAGAAAAGCGTGTCAGATTTCTCCTAGCTCTGGTGTTTGACCTCTTCCCGTAAGAATTGGGTTTTGACATAAGCTTTCTCCAGTTCTGACTGTAATATCTTGAGGTCTTATTTGATTTTTTTTTCTCTTGAAATTTTATTCTCAGGTTTAGAAGGAAAAGGATTCTTTTAGTCTTGTAAATTATTTCATATTTCACAGGTCCATGGTAAATTCTGTGGTGATATAATTTTATATCATTAACAAATAGTGGACCGAATATTTTTAAATGAATTCTGGAAAGTTCAAAGTTCCCTGCTGCTTGTGTGAAAGGTTAGGCCATCACATTTAAAACAAGACAAAATAGAATAATAGAGGAGCCACAGGCATCTTTTATTTCTATATCTTTGGGAAACAGCAGCGGGGATCAAACAGTTTAGCTATGACAGTGCCCTCCTAACCTACCGTGTACCTCCTTGGGAATGAGAATGGACAATCCAAGAGACCGAAAATGTGCTCATCCAGAGTCTTTTGAACATCAAACTGGGCAATCATATCTATACACAGGGGAAGCTGATTCATGGCTGGCCAGAAAATGGCAACGCAGGCAACCAAATGAAATGGATTATAAAATTTGAATGGTATAACAAATCGAACTGAAATTGTCCCCTAGTGCATTTAATACTGAAATGAGAAATTGTGATCAGATAATGTAGAATTGTACATTATTTTTGCCAAAAAATAGAATATTGACTCATATACAAAAAACTTTTGGAAGAAATAGAAAAATGAAACTACGGATTTTTACCAGATATCAACTAACAAATAGACCTTATAATCAATGAAACGCATTGATTTTTATTTTAAAGATATTAAGTATTCTCACATTCATCCTGACTCAATGGTTGAAACTGGTAGCTATGTATAGAGAAAATAATGAACAACTATGTTCCTTATTTTTATTTTTTTAATAAATTTTTTAAAAAAAAATTATTATTTATTTATTTATCTGGCTGCATTGGGTCTTCGTTGCTGCACACAGGCTTTCTCTAGTTGTGGCGAGGCGGGGGGCTACCCCTCATTGCGGTGCGTGGGCTTCTGATTGCGGTGGCTTCTCTTGTTGTAGAGCACGGGCTCTAGGCATGCGGGCTTCAGTAGTTGTGGCACGCGGGCTTAGTTGCTCCACGGCATGTGGGATCTTCCCGGACCAGGGCTCGAATCCGTGTTCCATGCATTGGCAGGTGGATTCTTAACCACTGCGTGACCAGGGAAGCCCCTGTTCCTTATTTTTTTTTATTTTTTATTTTTTGTGGTATGCGGGCCTCCCTCTGCTGTGGCCTCTCCCGTCGACAGGCTCCGGACGCGCAGGCCCAGCGGCCACGGCCCACGGGCCCAGCCGCTCCGCGGCATGCGGGATCCTCCCAGACCGGGGCGCGAACCCGGTTCCCCTGCATCGGCATTTTTTTTTTTTTTTTTTGTGGTATGCGGGCCTCCCTCTGTTGTGGCCTCTCCCGTTGCGGAGCACAGGCTCCGGACGCGCAGGCTCAGCGGCCATGGCTCACGGGCCCAGCCGCTCCGCGGCATGCGGGATCCTCCCGGACCGGGGCGCGAACCCGGTTCCCCTGCATCGGCAGGCGGACGCGCAACCACTGCGCCACCAGGGAAGCCTATTTTTAAAATAATGAGTAAAGTAATATGCATCTTAAATTCTTCCAGCTTTGAGTCTATTTGAAATTCATAAAAAATTATATTGGGCAATTTTAACCATATGCAAATACAAGTAAAATAACACTTCTATAAGATAAACACAAGGATTATAACTGACTTTATAGTTCAAAGAATAAACCAAGTAAAACAAATATTTGGAGTTAGTTAACTTGGTTTAAGATATGTGTATGTATGCGTGTGTTTATTTTGCTAGATGCCTATAGTACCTAAAAACAGGGTCATGTCTAAAATAGGCTCATCTGAAAACAGTATCATGAATTTCAAATGATATAATTTGACTGAACAGAGGAATCTATTAACACATAGCATGTTAATATTTCCCTTACATTGAGGTACATGTGGTTTTATTGAGTATATTTACTGTTACAGACATATTTCATTTGTGTGAGAGTGTCAAATATAAATATTAAATTATATTTACTCACATGGTATTCCTCGGGCACTTGGATCTCCTCTGACAGCCAGTTTTGGCACAAAGACCCCCCTACAGCTTGCTAAGCCTTCCTAGAAGGATGGTCTAGGAAACTTCTACCTATGTAGAAGCTATCCGTTCTTTCCTCATGTTCAGAGTGCATCACGGTCTAAGGGCTCTCCCAACCTCTCCTATGATCCCATCTCAGCATGTGTCTCAGAGGACCCAGACTAATACAATGTTTTTAGTTTATCTGGTTCTCTTTGGATTTTAATTATGTCAGCCTTATTTCTATCAACTTCAACAGACTGTAAGCAGTGAGGTGCTCAATAAATGTTTAATGAATTCATGAATGAATGGATGGCTTCTAAAGCAAGAGTCATAGATAATGTAATTTAAATATGATGTGTTTTTTATCAACTATATGCTGCCTGTTTTCTTGAAACGTTTAGATATTTAAGGTTTTAATGATTTGCAAACCTGAATATTGCTTGTTAGTCACCATGGCTAGGACCATATCATTGCATTTTAGTTGTTGACTGCATTTACAACCAACTTGTATTTCTGAAACACCTGTAACTGCTACTGGCTGGGAGAAGTGGGGCATAACAAAGATGAATAAACATAGTGCTTGCTCTCAAGATGCTTACTATCTCAATTGACCAGAGACAAAATTTGCAAACCACCAAAACCAATTAGCAATTAGGCAGACCAAACGTGTGAGATTTGAGACTGAGAACCTTTTAACATACAGCCAAGAGCGTTCACAGGTAATTGGTCCACTTGCATGCAGAGATAATATGGTTAGGTTCCACAATTTTCTCAATATAATGAAACTCTACTAGCTGCTCACTTGGTTTCCCAAGATTATGGACTTTGAGTTAGCAACGTAGAATACCTGTGTCCTGAATAGAGAGTGTGGCCTTGATCATTGACTACGCATCCTTGCTATTCAAAGTTTTGTCGACAGACTAGCAGCATTAGCATCATCTTGGATGTTGTCACTAATGCAGAACCTCACACCTGACTCCAGAAATAGTCAGAATCCTCGTCTTTAACAAGTGACACACATGCACGTTAAAGTTTGAAAAGCAATGCCGTGGAATCTAATCCTTAGACTATTATGTCTCTGCGATGAACTTAGATCATGGCAGTCCACAAATTACCAGGAATCTCAGCTTGGGTGACAAGAGTCTCAACTAAGTATTAGATTCCAAACCTGATGATCAATACTTCTTCATTAAAAGTTAGTTATTTACTTTCTATACTCTGCATTGTTATCAAAAAGATGAAGGTAGCTTACAAAATATATGTAATGTAGTACTTTAAAGAGAATAACAATAGCAACAACAAAAATAGTAATGATATTGTTGGAAATAAAGGTAAAGAGAAAATATGATAAGAGAAAGAAGTCATGGGAAAAGGGAGTACACAAAATGAATGCACAGAGATCCAGTGTCCATGTCTTCTTTTGCAATAAAAAAGATTATTGAAGGTAGTGGGAATTCTGCTGTTCAATACCACCTGTATAATATCCCCATGAGACAGTCCTCCAAAATTTAGTGCCAGGGAAATCTTTGTCTAATTTGAAGAACTGCTGTGCTCCTTTCTTTATGATAATAAAGCTTATATAAATTACCATGTTTCTTTCTTTCCTTGACTGCCAGGAAGCACAGGGCCAAATTTTATGACAATCATGGAAATTATTTTAACCTTCGCACCTGGACTGTTTCTCCTTTCTTTCTTTCTTTTTTATCTTTTTTTTTTTTTTTTCCGGTACGCAGG
>NC_041225.1:74024451-74042076 GCF_002837175.3 Physeter macrocephalus
CAGGCTCAGCAGCCATGGCTCACGGGCCCAGCCGCTCCGCGGCATGTGGGATCTTCCCGGACCGGGGCACGAACCCGTGTCCCCTGCATCGGCAGGCGGACTCTCAACCACTGCGCCACCAGGGAAGCCCCTCTTTTCTTTCTTTTAATAGTTAAAACCATTTAATCTTATTGTATATATGTTCTGTATTTTAACTCAGTTCAAATCAACTTTTGGAAAGGATTTTTGATAATGAATAATGACTTGTATCAACATCTAATCAATCAACATATTTTGTTTCTATTCTGTGGGATGTTAAAAATGATGAACAATGACTTTCCTGCACCACTAAGCGAAATGACTTGCTCACATCTTATTAACCAAACTCTGATTCAGTTGATTTGAGCATTGAGGGCATGAGCCATAGAAGGTGAGTTCTAATAGAGAGGAAATGATTAAGGAACGATAATGTTGAAAGGTATACATAAAGGAAAGAAACGAGTGACTATGAAACTGAACAAATTCAGAGAGACATGTGGTTGTGGATAATACCCACTAGAATCAACCTCTGTGGATCAGTTCCCATGATGTGCTGATGTCCAGCCGACGGAGGTGGGACATCGGAGTCTGCCATTTTCAGTGTAGACGGGGGCACATCCAACAACAAGATTAGAGTCCTACAAATAGTTGTTTCTCCTGCATAAAGATGTGCTCTTGTGGGTGGCTGTGGCCATGGCCATGGGAAGATGGAGTTAGGCTACTGAGTACCATGCCCAGATGCAGTCCCGTGAATTTTAATACTTGAACATTGCCATTAAAGTTTCATCCATTTAAGCATTTGGGTCTTGATGAAATATAGACTGTCTGAGCAACAGCGTATTTTCACTATTTTTCTGCATTCACTCTTTGGATGAATGAGATGTTTGTGGTAGATTTTGCAGTATGGAGAGGGGATTAAGGTTGAAAAAGCCTGAAGGCTTTGGAGAAAAAAGGAGAGAGGTGAAGGAGGTGGTGTTGTGAGACAGGAGGAGGAGAAACGAGAATTTTCTCTTTGAGTACTTTCTGCCCTTCCAGATCAGAAAGGGTTAGTACATTTTTCTTATTTATCTATTTCTTATTTATTTGTTTGTTTTTCTTGTTTGCAAGCCGGTTGTCTGTCGGGTGGGCAGAGGATTTTTCAGAAAGAATCTCAACAGCCTCAATACAGAGCTACTTTCCATTTATCCGTGTATTTCCTGCTCAGTTCTGTGAGTTAAGCTCTGAGAATCAGTAATAATTTTAGATTTTTTTGCTTGTAGCAAATTGTGTTAAACATTAATGGAATTGAGACTATCTTTTTAAAGCCTGTGAATAATTCAGTTCTGCTTTCCCTAGTATTGGCCCTTAAAGAAACCTCATTTCAAAATACAACACACATCAAAACTCTGAGTTTATGGTCACATGTGATCTGTGAAAGTGATATATAGCCTCTTCCTGTATACTTCTTATGCTAATAATTACTAGTATGTACAAATAAATACTGAGTAATTTGGCTTTATTTTTTTCTATTACAGTGTAATGATCATTCTTAATTATAGAATTTTAATGAAATGTCAGTATTTTACTAAAGTTCCAGCATTAACATTGTTAATGCATGTTCTATGACATTCAGCCTTCTTGAAAGCTGTAAATAAAACTGTAGGCCAAATCTACATAGAAGTCTTATCACTATTGTTATTTCCACTGTTGAATAATATTTATTTCATAATTGATGGTTGTCAGCTTGTAATTTTTTGCCTTGTTATACCTTGAACGTTTAAGGTTTTCATTAATTTTTGTAGTACTGACATCCTACCCTGTCATTGTATTTGTTAAATGGTGAAATGAAATAAGATGATCTTTATTTAATTATGTCTTACTGGATCAGAGTTTCTCAATCTGGGCTGCACAGTAGAAACACCTGGGGAGCTTTAAAAAATCCAATAGTTCATGCCACACCCCAGATTAATTAAGTCAGAATCTCTGGGGTTTGGACCCAGGTATCAGAATTTTTTAAACTTCCCCAGCTGGTTTGAGAACCAGTGGTTGGGGCAGAAAGCACATCTGCTCTGAGCCACTTCTGATGGCCCCAGTAGATTTTGCAAAAGATTCCGTGCCTCAGGCTTCATGCCCATTTGGTGTGTTCCTATCCTGCTTCCTAAAAGCCAATAGTAGTTTGAAACAGTGTAGAAAACGGTGGAAGTATTTTGTAAGAAGTTTTACGTAACAAAGTCACTGGGTTATTACAGTACGTGGAATTCCAAACTTTGAGTCTTTTTGTAGGCATAATTGATTGCATCTGAAGTTCATTATAAGTGCTCTGTTTATGAAATACCCAAATAAGCATTCCACTGAATTAGCATTCAGCACTCCAGTTGAGTCTGCTCTTCAAAGATCATGTATGTGAACCCACAGGGCAGACATATATATGGAAAAGAAAATAGATACATATATATAGATTTATATATAGCACTTTCCTTGAGCCAAGAAGAATTGGTTAGTCTAGGTTGGTGCTGGGAGCCCTCAAATTGGAGGCAGGAGCCTGAACTTTCCCTCTTTCTCTGTGTCTGCTTCTGCCTGAAGATTCTGTCATCTTTATTGTGCAGACAGTTAAAAATGTAAAATCAGGTGAGATTGATTTCTCCTCTCTCCACCGCCCACATTTTTTTTTAAGTGCAGAATCTCTGGATAAATATCCTTAAGTAAGAAAGTTTAAGTGCCTCCTCTGACAGTTACAAATAATTTTATACAATAGGCAGACAGACAAATTGTGCTGATTGTATTTCTTTTAAAAAAAAAAAAAGGAGAGAGGGAGAGAAAGTCTGGCCTGGAGACTAGAGTAAATCACAAAAGTGATCTCAAGTGAACAGAGATAGATTTCTGGAATACGGTGTGCGGCGAAACCACTGACCTCTTATACGCGGGTTCATGTCTTTTTCTATAGAAGCAGATGGGTAATAGCATAATGCCGAAATCATGCTCTACATAATATGGACCTAGTGATTGCAGACCTGATTGCTTGCCATATGGTTGCTGAAGGGATGAAGAGAAAATGGGATGATATGCAAACCCTTAAAAGCAACATTTTTATTGAATGGCCATTACATTAAAACCCAAACTCTGCAAATGAAGGCAAGAACTGTGGTGAATAATGATGAACTAACAAAGCAATAGAAGCAGCAGCAGCATTGTATGGATTTTGTTTTCGGTATGCAAACTAAGGACAGACTTATTTTTGTCACTTTGCCTAGCGTTATTATGAGCATTAGGAGGTAAGGTGGTGGGACATAAATGCCTTGAGGGCAGAAATACTGTATGTGTGGAGCATTGCTGCATTCACTAGGTCAGAGAGAGAAGAAAATAATCACTTGTCCCAGAGGAACTGAATTTGACTCAGAAGCTACCTGCAGTACGTGGCTAACCTCTGTGAAGTTCAGTATATCAGCAAGAAGCTAGTAGTAAAAACCTGTTTGAGAGTCTAGTGTGATAATGTGAAATGAAGATGCTTGTTTACTTTATGCCTTTGAATTTCCCCATACAGATTTTGCTGCCGCCTCACTGTTGGCAAACAGGTGTATGGGGTAAGGTGGGTGCCTTTTCCCAGAGCACATTACAGTTTAGTTGAGCAGCTGTGATCTGTTTTGCTCTGAGTTTTGTTTTTAGTGGGTTAGCAGGAACAGATAGATTTTTTTTTTTCTTTAAAGAAATGTATTTTATTAGCTTGCTTCAAATTTGCATACACTTCATTTCCTGTCTCCTTAATGAATGTTTTTCAATCATGTAAAAATCATAAGAGTTTGCGTTCTTGGAAATGGAACTCAAATACATTAAACTAAACCTACTAAGAGTGTGTGGAGGGTAATGAGATGAGAGGTAAAAGCTCAGTCCTTCAGTGAGACATCTGAAGCATGTAATTTTATTTTAGCATGTCAGAGCTACTGATCAGGACCAAATAACCAAACTTAGTATATATTATTTTGCTCATAAATCTATGGGGATTTGGGGAATTATATTCCCCAGTGCCTACCTATGAAGGTTTAGTCTTCAAGAAATGTGTGTTTTTTAAAAAGCCCACAGATAGCAACTTGCTATGAATTAATAACTTCCTTATTAAACTCTATTTTTTTTTTCAGTTCCTAAGCGAATATGATTAGCGAGTAGTTGGAGTAGTTGCTTTAGTTTTCCTCACACCTTATTTCTTCTGAGCAAGTCTACTGCTTTAATTCATATTTCCAGAAACAGAGAAGTCCCGTGAGTTTTTCAGTTCAAGTTGGAAAGGGTTTGGGACCTCTTATAAACATTGTACTTGCCCATTGTTTATAAAAAGTTTATTTAGAGGAAGAGGTTGATGTTGGCTAATATGAGGTCTGAGGATGTTCTTTAATTTACCTTAATTCTTGACCCTAATTGTTCTTTAATTTACCTTAATTCTTGTCCCTAATTGTAAGAGTTGATTTGTTATGTTGGAACTGTTAGATCCACTCTCAAGCTAAGTGATAGTTTAGTTCAGGGGTTCTCAAATTGGAGGGCCAGTTAAAGCACAAATCACTGCATCCTTCCCCAGAGTTTCTGATTCAGTGCATCTCTGTTGGGTGGGTTATAATCGGCATTTCCAACAATTTTCCAGTTGCTGTGGATGATACTGATCCCTGGGACGACGCTTTGAGAACCATTGGCTATGTTTTTAGCGTCTAGGGGTCATACAGAAACCTTAGCACCATAAAAAATTACTGATTTGAGGGTGGAAAGAGTTTTGTGAGCCTTCAATTTATTTGATGTTTTAAAAATAACAGCCTGCGCCCTAAGGCAACTAATGGAGCCACGCTGAGCAAGAACAAGATAGCTTTGTCCCAAGTAGGAGTGGAGGTAGAGGTGGAACCACCTTAGCCCCGATGAGCTGGAACTTCCCACATTTCTTCACTGCTGAAAGCAATCAGCCAGGTCTGCATCCTGTGACAATAGGCATGGTTTAGGTTTGGTAGCTGAGACCTGTGCACCTTCGAAATCTCATTTGATTTTGCTGGAAGAATAAGAATTTCTATAGCAGTGTTCAAAGAACTCCCATCCGCTTAAATGAATGCCAGAATTGTTAGGCATTTCATCAGCCTCATTGCTTTTATTACTTTCTGTGGCCTAAAGACATATGACAAGTGTAGTATAGTATTTAAGACATTTTATGTGTGGCAAAAGAGTTTTTCGCCCCCAGTGATGAGGAGTATTTTCTTCCTGCCTAGAAAGCTGATTTTTATACAGCTTGACTAGTGACACATCTCCTGTGTGGCAGAAATAAGTTTTGCATAACTTTTGAGAGCCCAGGCTGACCTATTTAACAGATACCCGGTGCTACATAATGTATTTAGGTCAAGTATTGTGTTTGAGCTCCTCATCACTCTTGTACCAGGCTTGCTCTCCGTGAAAACCTCAGGTATATCACAGATACAGATATAGGCCAAGGGATGTTGCCTGATATCAAAATGTAATAAATCTCTGTATAACGTAATTATCATGTCACCCAATCCTTCCACCGGAGTTAAAAAAGAATCTAAGATTTTAATGAAATATCTGCCCTACTGGTTTTACTTGAAGGCATTCACAATGCTGCTATTAACACGGTGCTGTGACTGGGAACCTGGAAAGCATCAGTGCAGTTAAAATGCTTTTGAATGTCATTACTATTTGGAAGACTTTTCTTTAAAAATTAAAAGAAAATGGTGGTCTGCTATCATTTTGAGGTAACTTTTTACTGAAGTGGAATGATTAAGTTTTGACACATGTCTCTCAGGGTTGGGTTTTTTTCCTAGCAGAGATTTCTCAGGTAAAGGTTGAAGCCTGAATATGGGCAGTGCCATTATCCTAATATGTTGGAAGATGAATCCATCCATCTTATAACAATACCTCATTGCCTCCAAGGATCTAAAATTGTATAAAAGTACATGTGAATTTGAAATGAGATGTTGAGAAAAGGCAATTCAAAAATTATTCTAAGCTAGCTTTTAACATGTATTTATCTAATACATTTGTTCCCCATGTATAAATGGAGAACGTTGATTTTTTTTTTTTTTTTAAAGAATTGGTGCTAATAATATCCTTTTTCTTGTACTCACGCCCCAATTCCTCTCCTTCAGGATACCTAAACAAGTGTTTTGAGCTTCAGGTCAACCATATCTGGAAGGGATAAGAAGAAAAGCTTCTAATTTAATTCTTTAGCTTCGGTATGTAGTACACTATTATTCCCATTTTCTTGCTCACAAACTAAGATCCACTTGCCTATGAGTGTAAATCCATTGTCTACTGTAGGTTAGAAATCAGCTGTACTGCCTCATCGTGTAGTTATATTTTGGCTGCGGTACCCAGGCTGTAAAATCAGTGGGTCGCAACCCTGGCTGCACATTAGAGTCACCTAGGGAGCTTTTGAAAAAAAAAAAAAAAAAAACAGTGCCTGGACCCCACCCCAGCCCATTGACTCAGAATCTCTGGGGATGGGGCCTGGGCAAGAATTTTCTTTTAAAGCTCCCCAGGTGATGCTAATGGTGCAGCCAGGGTTGAGAACCACTGTTTAAAATTAAACAACGTATGAGATAGCCCTTGTCTATAGGAATCACGTTTTCAGCATTCCCATCTCTGGTCACAAGTTGCTACTCTTAAACAAATGAATATTGATTTTACACATGGAGGGAAAGAGAATCCATGTTATGAAATTCCTTTTTGTAACCGACTTACATAGAGAAGAAGGCACTCGACTGAGGCTTGAGAGCAGAAGCTCTGACCAAGGGTTATGAATATGAAAACGATGACGGCCCTGGATGGCTTCCCTGTGCCTTTGATTTAGAATGAGAACTGGTGAGATAGGGTGTGAATGCACAAAGCCAGGCAAGGTACTCACCCACTGTCTGCCCTCATCATCACCTATAAAATGGTGATAGGAATAGGGTGGCTATGAAAGTTAAATTAAAAATATTATGTATTGACATACTGAAGGCATGAAATAGGTGTCTTAAGATAAAGAATTAAGGATCAGAGTTTCTGCTTTAGGCCAAATGATGAAGCAGTAAATTTGTCTCTCATTACTTTTGTTCTGTCAACCAAAGGGATGGATTAAAATGGCTATCAGTATTACGCACCTTCAAACCAAATGTAAGTGACCTTTAAATGAGCTGTTATTTGGATTATTTGGGTATCTCGATTACCACAGCTACTTGAAAAATGAATTCCTCTTCTTCACTTTCCCCTTTCTTGGACTATTTTTCCTAGATGGATATGATGTTAATACAGCTCATTATTATGTTGCAATAATTGTGGGGGAAGACCTTTTTGGGAATAGGGCACCTGTGCAAGAGGTTTACTTTGAGAATAGCGGTCGTGGCCTAGTGAGTGAGGGATTTTATGTGAGATGTGGTCAGTGTACTTAATCCCATCCACGGTTGCTGATCATCTTACCTTGGCTTTGGAAACCTCTACATTTGTTTTTGTTCATCTTCCAGAAAGTAAATACATATTTACTCTGTGTATTTTTTCTTTACTATGATGTTTTTGTTATTGTAATTATTTGAAAACATCATTTATCACCCCTAACCATTAACAATTTATTGCTTGCATATTTTACTTAACTGGTAATTTATCATCTTTTCTTTTGAACGTTCTAGTAAATGTACTGGTACTTTCAAAATAAAAGAAATCTAGCAAATTTTCTTGACCTTATTACGTTATCAGTCTCGTGTATGTGTGTGCACGCGTGAACTTCAACTTTTACATGGTTTATTTCTAACGTCCTGGTCTATAGTCCGCCACTGAATTGGTAGATTTATTATTTTTAAAAATGCACTTAAATGGCATGTACCATTTTTTTTCTTTAAAGAAGGAGATTTAATTTTCTTTTTATAATCATGACAAGATTTTTTACAAATACAGATGTTTTTAATCATTTCATTTAGGTAATTTACAGTAATGATCTCCTTTACTCTATAATCTTACAATTTGGAGGAGAGAGCTGCATTTAAGTGAAATGGGTACTTTTGGACTCAGGCACTCAAAAGCATTTCCTAAATATAGGACTTGTTTTTGTTTTTATGTAACTGTAAGAATGACCCCAGTCTGAGAATCTATATATTAATTTATATGATGCTATTGCATTAAACCTTCCATGCTCAAAGGAGAAGAAAACCCCGCCCTTAGAGGAGAAAAGTCATTCCCCGTGGTGCTCCTTCCTGCTCATCTCTTTCTCCCATTCCCAAGGCTGCCTCTAGGAGTCTTCATTTTGATTAACAGCCTTTCTTAGGAAGTGGGAGGCAGAGACTAAGATGCTAAACTCTCTCTGAAGTGTGTGCTAAAGGATTCACAACAGTGTGAATGAATCAATTTCTGCAAGCATGCCCAACCTTTTAAATATGTAGTCTGCCAAATCTTTGTTGGATTACATTCAATTAAAAAAAGCACCTTTCTCCCCAGCACCACTTTCTACACAACCCACAAGCATGCAAGTACTCCTTTGTGTGTTGGCTTCATTTTACTTGCCCCAGAGATAGACAGTGTTTTGGAGAAGCATCTAATATCAATTTGTCTTTATATTTAAATGTCTTAAGGTCTGCCTCTTTTATTTTTATCATTGCTATTACTGTTGGGGTTCATTTTAGTGGCCCTGGATATTTATTTTAAGAAACTGCCAGAAATTAGAGAAACTGAGTTTGGGCTCATCCCTGTTGGTGCACAAATATGTGTGATGCTGAAGAGGAATTACCTTATCCCAAATGGAAGTGAAATATCTTTTCCTGGGTATTTCTTCATTCCTTAGAGGGAAAATAAGTCAGCAACAAATTGATAGTTTATACTTAAGCAATTGTGCATTTAGGCAAAGGTTACTCGATTTTTAAATGCATCACTGTAAAGGGTGAGAGTCCATTCTCAAAACTGACCTGAGACCCAAGTCTCATCTCCAAATGGCTTGATCTAAATGAAGGGCCACTGTCTATTTAGGGGCCGTTGGTGGCTGTATTTCAAGGCAGTAACAACAACACTCAGGAGTTGTCTGTTATTCTGACTGGTTGATGTTCTCCCCCCATATGGGAGTACCTTTCAAGATAGGCATTATGGTTTTAAAGCAAGGATTTGGTGATTCCTTGTGTGTAAGTTAGGAACAGTCAAGCCTACCATAACCCAGTCATCTAGGCTAGAAAAGAGGTTTAGTAGAAGAGAGATTATAAACGACATGCAAAGATGGTTCAAAGACTAGTGTGAGATCACTAGAGCTGAGGCTTTCAAGGTCTGGTCTTTTTGAAAGAAGACTCAGAAACTCTCACCTAGACACAAACAAACAATTATTAATGTGCCTAAATGGTGTAATGGAGAATATCAATGCATTGTATAAGAATACAAGATACAGTGGTGTTTATGTTGGAGTGCAACATAAATCTGATTACATTTTGAAAAGAAAGCAGAAAGCTTGTTGGTTTCCTAGTATTATAAAGTTTTCTTTTTTTCATTTCACAGCTTACATAGATGTAAGTTTAGGATTTGTTTTTTGCAGACAGCAGGGATGTTTCCCATTGGATGAGCAATGGAACTTAATGATTGACTAAGCTGTGAAGCTCTGATGGGGTTTAGAAGGGAAAGTCTGAGTTGCTGGTGGGTTACTATCATAAGAGAGTATTCTGTTTTTTTTCCACATCCACCCAAGGTGAAGGCTTCTTTGTCTCGCTCATGCAGACTACTGTGGTCGAGTTATAAACTTCCCCCATCAATTCCATACAAATTCCATTCTTTGAACAATAAAAGCCAAGAAGCCCAGAAAAACAAAATCATATCTAGGTGGCCTCCATGTATACCCTGGTTGCTTTTCCTGTGCACTGATTATTTTCTGGGTGAGTCCGGGTGAAGTTGCTGTCACTAACCTGTTAACCCATGTCAACAGCATGAACCATTCTTCCCCTAAGGGAGAGGAAGACAGTGTAGGCTCAGATTGCCTCCTCTTGGGTCGGGTTTCCTAGCAGCAGAGCCTGAGACAAGGAGGCATTGAAGAGGAGAAAGGAGTGAGGACACAAGACAGGGCATGTGGCTTCAGCTAAAGGGTCACTTCAACTTACCCCACAAAGCTGATGTCCCTCAAGTAGAAGGAGCTGGCTTTTGTACCCCTATGTCAGACAGTCCTTGTATGGGATGATGGGGAGGGAGTTTGAACGTCTCTGGTGAAGTGGATCCTGTAGGCTGAGGACAGTTCTGCAGAAAAGGGGGCAGCTGAAGACCTTGAGCATCCAACACTCGCAGCAGCTGGAAGAGGGCTGCCTCTGGGGGGACAGGAGTCTGGGTGGAGTACCAACAGCATCCAGCTTTTGCCTCTTGTTTCCCACCTTTCCGATTCCTGCTCTACTCTGCCTTCATCTCAGAAACCATCCGAGACTCCTCACTGCCCAGAAAGCACACTCCCAATTTTCCATTGTTCCCATCTTTTTGGTCTCCAATCTTTGCCTCACTGCTCTTGCTACTCTCCCTAGGTAAACAATTCACCTTGTCCTGTGCATGTTTCATGAGTCCCTTCCCTTCCTCTCTACCTGACATATCTCCTTGCTCATCCCTTCATCTCCAATGCTTTCTTCTTTATATCTAGAACTTAGAGTCAGCAGAACTATCGAGTTCCCATTCGAATACATTTTTGTTTGGGTAAATTATTTCACCTCTTTGAATCTTGAGTTCTTCACCTCTACAAGTGGCTGTTCAGTTCATCAATTCAAATGCGATGTTACATTTTAAAGCTTTATAGGATTCTCACCACAGTACCCACATATAAAGGGATCTACCCACAAAGACACTGTGCTCCCTTTATTTTATGAGCCTTTTTGATTTATTGTGTCAACTGTTTGGCATTTATCATAATTACACTTGAATTATGATGCGACATTATCTTTGGCACACCATCTTCTTAACTAGACTGTGGGCTTCCCGAAGGCAGGTACCATTGCTTAACCATCCCAAAGGCAGTTACCGTTGCTGGCTAATACAGGGGATCTTCCCTGGAGGTTTGTAAATTAACATGCTTGTTAATGACAACTTGTGTCTGGACCATAAAAGTATAGAAAGCAAGAGAGTTTCAGGCGTAGATGAGTACAGTTGAAAAATCCAAGTAAGTTTAGGTTTATGGTTCAAACAGAAACTTAGAAGCTGATTGTGATATATAATGAGCAGTGATGAAAAGCTCACTAGGAAAGGGAACGTTTTACGGAAGCAAGGGACCTCTAATACAAATATGTATAAGAAATGAATGGTTCTAGTAACCAATATATTACGCAGGAGGTTCCAAAAAAGTCATCTCCCAGTTATATTTGCTCTCTTCACATTTATCAAATTGCAGCCGAGTAAAATATGCTTTTAAAAACATTTTCAATTTCCTTAGAAACTTTGAGTTGGTATTATATACCCTTCTTTCAAAACTGGAATATTTAGTTACGATATCTGATTGGAACTATATGCCAAAATGATTAGAATCAGTAGGTTAATTATAAAAGGCAATGTTATTATTTATTCTGTTCTTTGTGTCTAGAGTTTATTTTTTTAAGTGTATTCCATCATGCCCTAAGGGTATTTATAGACAATACTTCTTAGCAAGTCTGACTTTCATGATTTCACTCCATGCACTGGGCTTGTACAAGCGGTTATTGAATACCAGCCAAGATGATTCACTTTTTATCACAAGATGGAAAACTTCTTTCAGTGTGGTTCTATCTTGAAATATCTGTTTTCTGCTACTGGTAAAATACCAGTGACATATGAGGTAGTAAGCATTCATTGAACACTTTTAATATAAGTAGTTCAAGATTTTGAAAATCTGAAACTTGGGATGGTGCTAAGAAAAACAAGTGGATCATATCACAATAAACTAAACTTAACTCATTTCTCTTCTTTACCTCCCACCATAACTCTAAATACAGAGATGGGGGAGAAAAAGAAATTGTGAAAGCCCTAGAGGAATGCCTCATTAGCCTGACTGTTTCTACTATACTTGGTATTTATCTCCTTTTAAAACAATCCATGGTTTATGTGTGCTTCTCAGCTGAAACTTAGAAGACAAGAACAGATAGACTATTTGGAATGTCATACACAAGGAAGCATTTCTGTCAAACACATTATTGAAGCTGGAAAGAAATGAAATTGAAACAAAGAACACCTGCTACTTTAACTCATTTACAAAAACATAATGTTCCTTACTGGCTGACTGGAAATATTGTATTTTCAGAGAAGAGAAAGTGCTAATCTAAATGGGAGGAAAATGTAATGATTTACTATGCAATGAAATGAAATCAGAAATATTTTAAATTGGGTATTTCAGTTTGTGGAAGGATAGGTAGTTTGTATAAAAATGGTTTTACTCATCAGGTGGTGAATATTTCTCACAGATTGCCGTAAGGAGAATAAAATCAGCTTGTCACTAAAGTTTTTTTTTTATTGACATCTTTAGCTTGTCTTCATGCCAGTAATTAAATTGCTAATTATGTGTTTCTGTTACTGTGGTCATGCTTTTATTACATAATTGCTTCAAGTTTTGCTCAAATCACTAACAATATTTATTTAACCTTTTTGTGCATTAGATAAATTTTAATATATAAAAGCTTTGGAACTAGTTCATTGACTCTGTTTTGATTAGCAAAATCCAAGGAATTCTAACCTTTCTTATAGTTACATGGGTTGGGTCACATTTTCAATGAGATTGCTGATAATTATTAATTCAAGCAGTAGCAATCACTGAAAGACCAACTGAAATAGAAGAGAAAAAAATACAAAGAAAACTTTTCAAAAACCCAGTGCCCATTCCAGAAAAATTAAATTATCTTTCTTGCAGCAATTAGAAATATAAAATTAATAATTTGATCCTTCATATGTGCCCGGAGTTTTCCAAAAAATATTTGATTAAATTATGGCTAATTCAGTCACCAAACTTCCCCTCCCCTTTGGAATGTAGGCATAATTTTTGTCAGTGTTTCAATGTATTCATAATTTTTTCCCATTTGTTTGTTTTATGCAAACCATAAGAGACATTTTCTCGGTGAAGATTGCCTCTTTATTTTATTTTGAAATATTTGTGTATTTATTTCATTAAATGAGATAATGCTTTTTCTTATTAACATAATTTCCAGTACATTAAACATATTTCTCCACAGACAGAAGAGTGGAATCAAATTAAATGACAGCTAAATCACTTGCAGCAATTTCAACTGTTAAAAGAAATAAGTGTCTCTGTTTTCTTTGTGATCACAAGATGTGCTATAAAGGGAAATGAAATACTAAAGAAAGAAGGGAAAACATAAAGAAATAATGACTGACTTATTGCAGTAATACCACTGAGAGAAGAAAAATTCACTACGAATAAAAGGAAAAATAATCTAGTGGATTTGAAAGTTACCAAAATTCATTTCTTATTGATGAGATCAGTGGAAGCCTAATACTAAGTAAACTGATGAAAAAAAGTCAATGCAATAAACTAAAAAATGATGAAAGTTGAAATAAATACTTTGCGTAGGGAGGACCATTATTCTAAATGCCTTTAATTTTTTAATAATTCATGTCATTATGTTTATAAAAAAGGAGGAATTATTGCTTGGTGGACTCAAAAGGCATGTAAAAAGCGTCTACAAGAATCTCATATTTAGTAATAAGTCCAGATGATATTGGTGACCTTATGGTTTTTAGTATCATGTCCTGACTTTGGCAGAAGTGCATTAGGGGGCGTACACTACCAAATGTAAAATAGATAGCTAGCGGGAAGCAGCCACATAGCACAGGGAGATCAGCTTGGTGCTTTGTGACCACCTAGAGGGGTGGGATAGGGAGGGTGGGAGGGAGACGCAAGAGGGAGGAGATATTGGGATATATGTATACATATAGCTGATTCACTTTGTTATAAAGCAGGAACTAACACAGCATTGTGAAGCAATTATACTCCAATGAAGATGTTAACAAAAAAAAAAAAGAGGAAGTGCATTAAGGGAGGTGAACCTTACTTTTAAAAAATGGTGCTGATAAATGATATTGGTGCATTTGTACAGCATGCTTTCTCCATCAGGGATAAACTATTTTCCAAAAAGACAATTAATTTTTGGAAAGAACAAAACTCAGTATACATATTATGTGTATGTAGGTATATACTATGCTTGTGAACATTCTAGGGAAAACAGTGGCATTTTTCGACAAAATTCAGTGTTGTCACAGCCATAAGCATATGCATACATATGCGTGTGTGTCTGTGTGTGTGTGTTTTTTTATACCAGCCAAGTTGTTAATGTGTTCAGATCAGAGCATAGAGGTTACCTGGATCTGTGTATTTGCAGGTGGGCTTATCCGCTCATTTTCTCTCTTTTCACACATCATTAAAAAAAACAAAAAACTAGTTAATTTAATCGATTCAGTCAGAAGGCAGTCAATTCAGTATGGGGGGAAGAAAATCACTGGAGTTACTTTTCCTGAATTGACTTTGACTGAATTAACCTTCTAATACAGTTAATTTTGAAGCCCTCTCTTCTCACACTCCTATCTTTCTCTCCCCTTTGTGTCCCCCAGTCAGTTTGTACCCTAACCCTTCACCCTCTCTCTGCCCTTTTCTCCTCCCCTCTTTCTTCCTTCTGGCTTTCCTCTTCCTCCTTCCCTCGGTCTTATTGAGAAGCCTTTCCCCCCTCCCCCCTGCCCTCTCTCCCCTCCCACCACACACAGCTTCCCTTGACCCACTGGGGGGAAATATACACATTCTAAAGCTAGTTTTTCTTTTTTTGAATTACAGAGATTTGAAACTATCGCTTTGCTGAAAACATCTGGCTGCCGGTCTAGAATATGACTCAAGGTAATAATTGTGATTTTTCCACTTTTAGAGACCTCTTCTTCCCAAAGGTTCTCGGGTCCCCGCTCAGTGTAAACTTTCCCTCCATCCCTGGGGTTGTTTTCTTCTCAATCCGGCACCCTTATGAGGGTGTGTAGGAGCTACAGGGCAAGTAGTGTTCTGAGGGGTAGGGGAGGACTGGCCTGGGGAGAGGGCTTTGTCGATGTTCTGGAATCCTTTTGTGTGCCCACTTCGGAAATACTTCCTCTTATCTTTCATTTAGAATGCAGGGGATAAGGCAAAAGTGCAGGCCACATGCAAGAGATTTGAATTATGCATTAAGCTGATAATGCCCCAGAATGCAAGCTTATGTCAATAAATAGCTAGGCTGGTAGGAGGAAGGAGGTCACTTTACCTGCGCTGAGGGTACCACACAGGGAGAGCTCTAGAGGGGGCCGGGGTGAAGGGTGAAAAGGAGTTCACATGCTTTTAGCTTGCTCCGATGAAGAAGCAAGGGTAAGTTAATATTGAAATTATTGTCTAATGCTTATTTACTTTTAAGTTCCTTTAGCCAGGATAACAGGACTGTTTCCAGCGAGGGCCCTGTGTGTGCAAGGCTGCGTTTGTGGCAGGGTTAGCGCTTCTGTGGAACCTTATGTAAGGTTTCTCTGTCTAGGGGAGGAATTCATTTGGATCCTTTAATGGGACCTTTAAAGAGGCAAGATTGTTCAAGACGGTATTTGGCAAAATACATAATATTGAATAAAATGCTCAGGGTTTTGTTTCAGCGGGTACCCCTTCCTGATTAATATGTAGCAGAAGAGCAAGAGAAGTTAAGCTAGTGGAAGAAGCAGGAGGATTAAAAGAATGCTCTAAATTATCTCCCTGACCCATGATACAGTACTACCCAATGCTGATGGAAATGGATTCTTTAATCTTTGCATTACTTCTCGTGCTTTAGTAAAATGCATCCATGGATGTGACCATTTTCTACTCTGAGAAATCAGCTGTGTGTGCACACACACAGGCATGCACATGATTTTTAGAAACTATTTCGTTATATCTCCCAAGTAAATGGAAAGTGTCTGGGAGTAGGGACCATAGGACATGAACAACTGAACCTTTGCCTCTTTCCTCACCAAAAAAAGAAGAAATTGCATGTGCAATTCATCATTTTCCTAGTTTTCGACAGCAATTTGCAGCTCCAGGTTCTGAAAATCAGAAGCTGGTGCTTAGTCTCTGTAGCTGTGAACGCATTTGTGAGGCCGGTTCTATGTGCACACAGGCATATACACACCAACAAATTAAAAATGGACCTGGGAAAACACCCTTCTCCTCAGAGAGTCATATCAAGCAGTGTTTAAATTAAATAATTTGCAGAGTGTGGGGAATAAAGCTTTTGTAGCAGTATCTGGAGGTTATCGTCCCTTGGGAAATTCCTGCCATTTAGTCCAATCCGGTGCATGCCAATGAGACACACAGGCTGCATACACACACTGGTAGATAGATTTTATTTTACATCTAAATTATATTCATTTCTTTGGGTTATCTGCCATTTTGTGTTGCTGTTGAGGAAAAATTTAAAAAAGGAGACAAACCTCTTGTGAAGGGTTGAGGTCATTAAGATCCAGACAAAAGTGAGGAAAGGTTATTAGTGAGCAGGAATGAGGGGAGGTTGACTTCTTCTGGCATCAAGCCAGTTTTCCCACAGCTCCTGGGGGAGCATGGCTGTGATCCAGAGAACGTTCCAGTGCAGGTCAGTGTTTGATTTTGCTCCCAGCCCCATTGGCTGATGGCAAAAGAGGAGACATTGCTGGGATGAGGTAATGTGAGTGGGTAAACCACGGGTAGAAGAAATCAGTTGATTTCTTGCTACTGGTCCCGCTCAACCAGTATATAATCTGAACTGGACGTTAAGAAGAAGTTTACCAGTTAGAACCTCATACCGTGTCTCTGGTTAACTCATTTCTCTCCCGTCAGATGTTTTCTAGCCTAATCAGCACACCTATCCAACCTGTGGAAAAGAAAGACCAGTCACAATGAGGATGGTGAAGGAAATGTTTATCAGGAGAGGAGAGAAAGACAGAGACAGAGAGAGAGAGAAGGGAGAAAAAATATCTGCCTACCTATGTCCAGGGAATTAAAAAATACTGGTTGTGAAAATTAGGGTATTTTCAAGTGAAAGTAGTTACTTTCCCCAGGCCTAAGATTATTTTTGTATCCTTTAGACTTCCAGTTTCCTCCCTTAAATAAATAGTTGCATATTACTAGTAGGCTGCGTAGAAGCTGGGAGTTAAATTCCCAGTGAATCCCATGTTCTAGCTCGTTCTTTTTCTTTGACTGAAATACTGGTGTTACTTTGCTAGGGCTGCCGTAACAAAATACCACACAACTGGGTGGCTTCAACAATGAAGATTTATTTTCTTACTAGTTTTGGAGGCTGGAGATCTGAGATCAAGGAGTTGGCAGGCTCGCTTTCTTCTGAGGTCTCCTTCCTTGGCTTACAGACGGCCGCCTCCTCCCTGTGGCATCGCGTGGTTGTCCCTCTGCTCGTGCATGTGTCTCTTTGTGTCTAAAATTTTAAGTTCACATACTTTTTTTTTTTTTTTTTTTTTTTTTTTTTTTTGCGGTACGCGGGCCTCTCACTGTTGTGGCCTCTCCCGTTGCGGAGCACAGGCTCCGGACGCACAGGCTCAGCGGCCATGGCTCACGGGCCCAGCCGCTCCGCGGCATGTGGGATCTTCCACGGCATGTGGGATCTTCCCGGACCGGGGCACAAACCCGTGTCCCCTGCATCTGCAGGCGGATTCTCAACCACTGCGCCACCAGGGAAGCCC
>NC_041225.1:74042571-74053129 GCF_002837175.3 Physeter macrocephalus
CTGGACCGGGGCACGAACCCGCGTCCCCTGCATCGGCAGGTGGACTCTCAACCACTGTGCCACCAGGAAAGCCCAAGTTCACATACTTTTGATGCAGAAATTCCATTTCTCATTTATACTGCAAAAAAACTTCAAATAAATGAAGATACATATACATATATACAATACATCTTACATATATATTATAAATATATATTACATATTATTTTTGGTAAAACTAATAAGTTAGGAACAATAGTAAAAACACAGTAAAGGCTACAATGTTTATGATTATTTATACTATGGAATACTATAGAGCTATAAAAAACATTAAGAGAAATAGTTTTAGATAAATCTAGATATAAATCAGAATAACATAAAGTGAAAAAGTCAATTCACAGAACAATATGTGTAGTTCAATTTTGATTATGTAAAATACAGACAGAAATAAATTCAAAATGAATACATAAAGGATGAGAGGCTCGAAAGGGCGACATAGGAAGTTTCTGAACTCATCTCCTCCCAGGGACACACTGAGTTTACAGTTACATATGGTACAATTTCCTCTTAAAAAAATCCCTATAGCCTGGCCGAGTGACGTTACGCATTGGGCAAATGAGAAGAAAACCACATTAAAGAGGGTAGAAGAGGCTGGGACACAATCTTGCCATAAACAGCGTGGTAAAGACTGTAAAATAAAGATTGTAGAGACTTATCTATATTTAACAGTAACTAACTCCGTGAGAGCAGCTATTGAAGGATAACAGGAGCATTCTTTCATGTTTTTATTTGTATTGATATGTAGTGTGTTGATTTTTAGCCATAAACATATATTTCTTCTTCATTTATATTTTTATAAAGTGACCCCCTAAAGTTATTGAAAATATTATTGACCTGAAAAATTTTACATTCGTAGATTAAAAAGATATACATGAATAAAAAGATGGGTTACAGACGGTGGCTTTACAGGTAATAGGTTTTCTTTAAGCTTTTTCATATTTTATTCGCCACATATTCCATAGTGAGTACCCATTGCTTCACCCAAAATGTACTGAATAAAAATCCCAAAGATTGGGACCCAGAGATCTGCATTTTACAAAGCTCCTGAGATAAGTCTGGTAGTCGGCTAGGTTGAGAATAACCTGCAAAGGTTACACATCCCCAAATGATTTCAAGGCAACATTAGAATTTAAATGTGCTTAGAAAGAGTGATTTCACTTAGATTTTGCTTCCAGGTAAATTCTGGAGAACATAATTGTTTCCTTTACATTTCATGAATTCTGATTCAGCTGCTTTTTGGCTTCCAGATTCTCTATCTACTGTGGTGATGCTATTATTTGGTGAGTCTTCCACACTTGTTGAATATCTTATACCTCATGCTGCTATTTATATTAACTGCATATGGTTGCTGCTCTAATTCTAAACTCAACACTTCTGAGTATGTATTTAATTGCTTACAGAATAACCAGTGGGGTGGTTTTAGAAAACCTGTGACTCTTTCTCTGTGTCTTCTTTTCTTTTACCTCTTCTTATATTCTTTTTTGTTTGGGATATGTCACCTTTTCAGGTTATTGAGCTCTTAGAAAAGAGACATGACTACATTTCAAATATGAGCACCTTCTTTTCTTGTATCTCTCATTGGAAAGGAAGGACCAGATGTGTGTGTTTTTAAAAGAACCTTGAATTAATCTGCATAACTTTGAACAATCATGTCTGCCTGCCGTCATGTCTTTCTGATACGCCAGTATGCACACCGAATGTTTGTCCACTTAACAATGAGACACTTATTTTTGTATTCCCAGATCTATTGATGTTTGCTTAGAATGCAGTTTCCTCCTGTCTGAACTGTGGAATAAGATCCATTTTCCCTTGTCTGCTCAATAGTTCTATACTGACCCATTTTGCCTTTTGCCCCTTATGTATTTCTTATCTTGGAGGTCAAATTAAGGCTGGACTGTTATATCCCCCAATGGCTACTAAAGCAGTACTCTTTGGAGGAAAGTATAACTTTGTGGCTTGTCTGTATCTTGAGGGTCTTTTTCACATTCCAAATTTCAGAAGCTCGATGAAGCTGGAGTTCCTAACCTCTCACTCACAACATATACCACTGGCTAAGTTTCTCTTGCTATAAGAATAGCTACAAGAATGAGAATTGTCATAAAGGGGGAGAAAGCTCTTCAATAATTAGGATTCATCTACAACTCGAGCATTTTATTAATTACACATTGTAATCACATGGATAGTCAGAAAACCAATTGTGCAAGTCTGTATTTAGAGATTTGTAGACAGAAGACTTAACGTAAACATAGAAATGTTAAGCCTACTCAACTGTAACCTGCAAAGAAGATAACAAGAAGGATTCTGTTCTCTGTATGATTTGTGAACAATGCTAAGTAAATATTCATCATTAATATATAATAACTGTTGCTTTTGGCAGTTCACTTTTCATTTAATTTGATAATGTGTCCAGTAAATGAAGTGGTACAGGCTACAGTGTTTTACCAACACAACTGCATATTTTCAATCATTGTTAAATGAAGGCAGCTCAAGGCAAAGCTTTAACCCCCACTAGTTTTGTGTGTGATAAAAAGAGAAGGCACTATCAATCTTTATTGTCTGTCTCGCTTACTGTAATTGCATTCAATAGTCCACTGATTCTGTTGTCTGTGCTAATGTCAGGAACAGAGGAGAGCCAGATGCTCAGACTTGATCATATGCATCCAGTGGCCACTTTGATAAGTTGGCAGCAAGTCACTGGGTTTGATGATAAATTGTTAACGCTATAGATTATGAACAGCTGAACACTGCAAGTGTACATGGAGGAAACTTCTTACCTTGTTTTAAATCTGGCATCATGATGCTAGCTAAAGGGCATGTCATGTATTATTCAAATGCATCTTGCACTGGAAATGTGCCAATGACTCATTGTATCCCTATGAATAGTAAAAGCAACAACAACAACAAAAATCCACAGTGATTTGAACATGACATTAATGGTCCCAGGATTATGAAAAGCATTTTGAAATACTGTTTAATAGTTTTGATTATCTAATTCAACAAGAAGAAAGCTTCTGAGTTGTATTCATGTTTAATCCATATTAAATCATGCTCTTCCTGGTCATTTCTGTTATATTAGCTGAAAATGACGATGTTTTATAAAAACAAACTGGTTTTTCATTAGTTAAAACCCTTGGCAATTTGTTTGTGAAGGGACATAAATTGGAGCTGGGGAGCAAGCAATGTTTGGAAATTTTTGCCAAGATTTTGTTTCACGTAGATGCTGCTACCTTTGAGAGAGATGTGATATAGGTCATTTGTACAGAGTATATCATAGGTCTTATTTCTGTTGAACCCATGTGACAGTTATAAAAGTTCAGGTCAGGGTTCTAAGTCACTGGACACCTATTAAAGTTTAAAAAAGCTGAGATGACCATGAACCATATAAAGGTATTTCTACTAGAGAATGCTGAACTGTTGACCACATTTTATATGGAAAATTCTAAGTGAACCAGACAAAGAATATTTCTTTATCTTTGGAGGAATTTCTCTTGAAGTCTCTGATCTTATATGGTTTATTTTCCCTAAAATAAACATATGTAAGAAATACTGTTGTATTTAAGGATTGGGACCAAAAAGGTCTCTTGCTTAACTGGTGTGTTTCCTTTTATTAGATAATGGAAATTTTGTAATCCATTGTATATTCCTTTTTGTGCTTCTAGGAAACTCAAAGGCTCAATCATAGTCACCTTTTTAGTTGAGTTCTCAGCCATGATTATCTATGATTATCTCCTTCATTGTTTTCTTGTTACTTTACCTTCATTTTCATGTCTCTCTCTAATTGTCAGGATGGGTATATACAATCAGTGGATAGCAGAAAAAAGAAAGGAGGGAACAAACTTTAGCAGGAGGCTTAAAGGGCAGAGTCCTGAGGTAGTTAACTGTGTCACTAGAATAAGGGCCAAAGTCTTTAGTAATGACCAGTGTGGAACTCTGGTTGATACTGGGAAAGACACTTAGACCTCTCTTATGGTCATTTCCTCCTCTTAAAAAAAAAAAGTCGATATAATAAAAAGCATTCATGAGATCTGGTGATGATTAAATTAATTAATATAGAGCAAGCATTTAATCAATGTTAGCAACTATTGTGGTGATAATTTTTATGTGAGCTTTAGAAGGGAGAGGTAGTGCAGTATGACCCAAATGTTAGAGTTTACTTCTGACGGCATCTGAAATTGAGTTCAAGCCTTAAGGTAATCTTACCCATGATTTGGTATGCTACAAATTAAATCCTGCTTAAGCAAGCTAATGTATGAGAATCTTGGTTTACTCATTTGATTATTTAAGAGATGTACTCTTCATTCATAAAAGATGTTTAACTTTGTAAAATTCTTTATTTTAGTGTTCTTTGAGGTATCAGGCTTTTCTGTGAGAATGAGTCATTTAAATTTATACAGTATTTGCAAGAACATATTGTTAGTCTAAAGTAAAATACTGCTCCCCTTCACTCGTCACTTGAGAAAGAGTTCCACCCAGATGAGCCCTCCTTCCTTCTGGGTCTCTAGGATTATCGCTCATCTTTTGCTTATCTTGCTCCTCTTAGTTTGCTCTAGCCATGGGGGCTGCTCCTTTCTGGGCTTCTCTCCTTCAGCCCTCCCCTGCTCAGTCCTATTTGCTGGCATGCCCAAGGGTATGGCTTCCGGCTCCCTCCTTGCTTCGCCTACAAACTCACCCTTGTGGGCTCATCCAATCCAGAGGCTCTAGTGTTCATCTAGACACTGGTGGCTACCAAATTTCCATCTCCAGTGTGACCCCTTTCCTGGCACTTCAGTTCACTTATTCAGCTACCTATCTGACATATAAATAAGCATCTAAAACCTAGCTTGATTTTTCCCCTGGGGCCATCTCATTCTCATCCTTGCTACCTCTCTTTCTTCACCCACCACACCAGTCATCAGAAAGTCCTGTTGGGTGTGTCTCTGGAACGTATGTGATTCTTTCCCCACCTTAGCCACTATGCCTAAGCCACATGCCACCCTAACTTAGCCCACTGTGGTAGCCTCCTGGTCTCTCTGCTTCCTTTCTTGCTTCCCTTACAATCCACTGTACATAAAGAGATATTTTAAAAACACAAATAAAATCATCATGCTGAATTCTCCCTAAGTATGGCTTCCCATCATCCTTAGGATAAATGCCAATTTTTTCCCCATTGTCCGTGAGGCCCTACTTTTCCAGAGTCATCTCTTGGATACCCCCATCCCTGTTCTTCAGGCATTATCAGTTTTGCTCTTACTTAGGGCCTTTGCATGGATGTTTTGTCTACTTGGAACATTCTTTCCCCAGATTTTTACAAGACTGGCTGCTTCACATCATTCACGTCTCTGTTTAAATGCCACCTCACATAGACTTTCCCAACATGCATCCCACACTGTCTCTTGTATTTTATTTTCTTCAAAGATTTATCATTATCTGATTGCTTTCTTCTTTATTTGCCTATTTTCTGTATTCCATTACTAACATGTAAGCTTATTGAGAACACACTTTTATCTTGTTTACCCCTTGAGCATTGTGTTCAGTGTAGTGATTCAGACTGTAGGTTCTGGGATCAGATTCACCAGGTTTGGATGCTGCCACTGACACCCACTGCTCAGGGATTTCACACCAGTTGCTTCCTTCTGTGTGGCTCAGTTTTCCCATGTGAAAATGGAGACTATGTTAGCATCTGCTCAGACTGTGTTGTGGGGGAGTAAAGGATACCATACATGTGAAATATTTATGACAGTCCTGGCACTCTATTTTCCTATTCACTTAGTATAATACTTCTGTACCATCGATATTTAATAAGTATGTGAATAACATAGGAAAATATACATACTGATATTCTCGTGTTTAATTGATGAATATTTTTGAATATTATCTATTTTAATATTAATTTATGAAGATCTTATAACAAATTTTTTGACCTCAGAAGAGTAATTAAAATATTTATAATGTTTAACCCAATGACCTATGATTAATAATTATGTTGTCATTTAAATTTCTAAAGTTGATATATTAAATCTTGTTACATTAGTCAATAATTTTTGGCAAATAAGCTCACTCATGATAAATGGTGAAATCACTTGGCTGTTTTTCTTAATAGAATTTTGAAGGTTGATAACTATTTTCTCTTCATATGTGTGACTTGTTGTTTGGGAAAATTAGCAAATATGGTTGAGCAAAATGAAAAAAATAAAAATAATCTGTAATTCCTGATTTTTTATATCTATTTGCACTTCCAGACTTCTCTGTATACTGTCATTGTATTATGTTTGACATTAGCTGTTGGTGATAGCCTGAAATAAAGACTTGTGGAAGATGGTTTATTTGAGGAGTAATCCCAGGGAGATCACTTGTATTGCTATTATTAACTACATCGCTTCTTTTTTTTAAAAAATTAAGGCTCTTTATTCATTTTTTTAAAATTTATTTATTTATCTATTTTTTAATATTTGGCTGCATTGAGTCTTCGTTGCTGCTCACGGGCTTTCTCTAGCTGTGGAGAACGGGGGCTACTCTTCATTGAGGTGCACGGGCTTCTCATTGCGGTGGCTTACACAGTCTCTAAGCGCGTGGGCTTCAGTAGTTGTGGCACGTGGGCTCAGCAGCTGTGGCTCCCGGGCTCTGGAACGCAGGCTCAGTAGTTGTGACACACAGGCTTAGTTGCTCTGCGGCATGTGGGATCTTCCCGGACCAGGGCTCGAACCTCTGTCCGCTGCATTGGCAGGTAGATTCTTAACCACTGCACCACCAGGGAAGTCCATGCATCGCTTTTTTGAAATTAATTTTTTTCACTGTTTGCTGCATGTACATAGAACAATTAATTTTTAAAATTGTATCCTAAGACCTTGTTAAACTTACTTAGTAGCTTTAGTATAGAATTTTCTATGTGTACAATTATAATGTCTGGATAAAGACCATTTTACCTAGTTAATTCCAATTTTATGCCTTTTCTTTCTTTCTCTTGTCTTACTTATTACACTATACAGATCCTCCAGTAAAATGAAGTGGTGAGAGTAGAAACCTTTGTCTTTGTTCCAGCCTTGCAGAGAAAATATTCCATCTTTCCTGTGAAATGTGGTGCTAGTTATGGGTTTTTAGCTGATGCCCTCTATCAGATTGAGATAGTTCCCTTTTCTTCCTAATTTTCTGAGAGTTTTTGGCATGAACAGGTGTTACATTTTGTCATTTTTTTCCCCCTGCATCCATTGGGAGGATCATATGGTTTTTCTTTTTTATTCTGTTAATATGATGAATTTTATTGACTTATTTTCAAACTTGAAACCAGCCTTCAGTGTATTACTTATGAGATATTATCATAACCACTTCATTATTATGTATCATTTTTATATATTTGTTGGATTTAATTTGCTAATATGTTGTAAAGGATTCTTGTGTGTTTATTCATGAGAAGTATCAGTCTGGAGTTTTTTGGTTTTGTTTTTGTTTTTTTCCTGAGAATATCCTTATCAGGTTTTGATATCAGAGTTCTGTTGGGTCATAAAATGAGTTAGAAAATGAGCTCTCTTCCCCTATTTATAGAAAGAGTTTGTGTAAGATAGTTACAATTTCTTTTTAAAATATTTGATACAATTCACCATTGAAACCGGCTGGATTTGGAGTTCTCTTTGTTGGAAAGGTTTCAGTAAAAATATTAATTTATTTAGTTAATATGGGGCTATGCAGATTTTCTATTTCTTCTGTGTCACTTTTGGCAAATTGTGTTTTATAAGAAATTTAACCATTTTGTATAAATTCTTGAATTTATGAGCATACATTTCTACATAATATTTTCTTAATAAACGTCTATTATCTGTAGGATCTGTAGAGATATCCCCACTTTCATTTCTGATATTGCTATTTGTGTTCTCTTTTTCTTGATCAATTTTCATAGATTTATCAATTTTTTAATCTTTTAAAAATTAAATTTGGCTTTGTCACTTTTTTTATTATTTGTTTTTATTTCATTAATTGTTACTTTCCTCTCTTTAAATTTTCTTCTTTCTACTTGGGTTTAATTTAATTCTCTTCTTTTTCTGTCTTCCTAAGATAGAAACTTAGATCACTGATTTTGTAACTTTTTTGTGCCTTTCTAATGTAAACATAATACTTTACATTTCTTTTTAACCACTACCTAAGCCGTATACTACAACTATTGATATGTTGGATTGTCATTAGTATTCAGTTTGAATATTTTCTAATTTCTTTTGATGATTTCTTCTTTGATCCACAGGTCAAATCAATATATTATTTAATTTTCAAATGTTTAGTGATTCTTTAGCTCCATTAATTTTATTGATTCCAGGTTTTAATTTCATTGTCATTAAAAAATGCTCTGTAAGATTTCACTACTTTAAAATTTATTTAGATTTGTTTTTGGTCCACTGTATACATGAAAAGACTGGTATTCCATAAATGACAGTTAGGTCAACTGTGGAAGTATTCTATATCCTTATTGAATTTTATCTACTTGTTCTATCAGTTATTGAAAGAGGAGTCAAAATCTACAACTTAAGATCATGCATTTTTCTCTTTGTTTTTGTCAGGGTTTGTTTTAGGTATTTTGAAGCTCTGTTTATTAGTTACATACAGTTTGTCGTGTCATGACTTCCTGATAAATTGATCCTTGGTTCATTATGTAGTGTCCCTTTTTATTTCTGGTAATACTTTTAGAGTTGAAGTCTAATTTGCCTAATATTATTATAACTACACCCTTTCTTCTGAAGCTTAGGGCCTTTTCTCCTCTCTCTCTCAGTGTGTGTTAAAAACCAAGCCTTTGTATTTCCAAGAAAGAGCTCCATTCAGGCTTCCATATAACCCTTCCCAGGATAGTGCATGAGCTTTCTGCTCTAGTTTTCAGGTCTTTCTCCAGTTCTGGCCTTGCATATTTAGTTAACTTCCTTGCTCAATTATGCATTAAAAGGATGTTTGGGGAATTCGCTGGTGGTCCAGTGGTTAGGACTCCACACTTCCACTGCAGAGGACAGGGTTTCAATCCCTGGTCCGGGAACTAAGATCCCACATGCCGCGGTGTGGCCAAAAAGAAAAAGGATGTTTGTTATGTTTCATCCAGCATTTCTAGACATTTGTAGCGGAAAGAACTTATCCTGTCTGCCATATTGATGAAATTATGAGGCTCACTGTGCCTTTAATTGTATAATTACCTTTTTTTGTTAATATTTGAATTTAATTTTCAATTCTTTAAAAATAAATGTAAAAACAGTAAGAACTATGGCTGTTATTCAAATCTTGAGGTTTCTGATACATGAAGATTGTAATGGAAGCTCATGAGGTATTTTCAGTATTTCCAAATTCCTGGTGTAATTTATTTTATATGAATACACAAAAATGCTGTGCATGCTAACTAGCATGTCTTGTCTCTCTGCTTTTCATATTATCTCAGTATGATAACAATGGTTATATGATGCTGACCAGAAACTCTAGCTCTTGATGACATTTGAGACTGAGACATTTCCGTTACACCAAACACTGGTATCAGTGTTTCAGATATTCCCAATATTCATAGTGGTGAGAATTTAGCACAATCCCTTTCTCAACATTTCTCACATTTTAGTAATTCATTGCAATAATTTGTAATTTTTGCCTTATTATATTACTAACCTCTTATTTATACTACATTTTGTTCCATTGTTTTCACCATACATTTTTGCGCTCAAAATCCACATTTTATAAAAAATAAACACAGAACCACGACGTGGACCTCCGTACTTCCATTCTAGAGTTTAATAAGATTATATTTTGTAATTGTGCAATGTGTCAGAGATGAAATTCTAATAGTCACAGCTATGAAGCACAGATAGAAAGTGTTTGCATTTTATAAGATTTTGTTCTAGAACCAGAAGGCAAAATAATGAGTATCCTTCTGTAAAATCAGCCTTGATCTAAGCACCTGGATTTATGTAGCAATTAGTTTATAGCACTGAAGTATAATTAGAAGGCTTTAATTTGCTAATTATTTCTCTCAACTATAGATATAATTGTAGAGACATAGGCTTTCCACTTTAGAAAGGTCATAAAGGCTAACTCCTTTTCTGAAAGTTAAATCCCCTGTACAGTATTCCTGCTAACTACTCGTCAAGTCTGGAATTCAGCTCTTGTTCTATAGCTATGTACCCAGTGAGGTAAGGTCTCCTGACTCTTGGAGACCCTTTGCACCTCCTGGGATAATTAATAACCTTCTCTCCACTTTGGTGCATTCCTTTGTCTCACTTTCTCTGAATCTTCATGCTCCTGAATCTGAGTTGCTATCCCATGTAGCACAGGCCAGTTGGAAACAAACTCCAGTGTTCCATTGGTTTTCACACACAAAAAAATCCACCAGTTTCAATCATTTCATAATTTTATGCATGTATATGTATGTGTTTTCGTGGGGGAGAAGTCACATCATGCAGTCTATAGGATCTGTTGACAATTTCTTTTCTACTCTTTGTTGTTGTTGTTGTTTTTTGTTTGTTTGTTGTTGTGGTACGCGGGCCTCTCACTGTTGTGGCCTCTCCCGTTGCGGAGCACAGGCTCCGGACGC
>NC_041225.1:74053301-74098517 GCF_002837175.3 Physeter macrocephalus
TGGGATCTTCCCGGACCGGGGCACGAACCCGTGTCCCCTGCATCGGCAGGCGGACCCTCAACCACTGCGCCACCAGGGAAGCCCCTTTTCTACTCTTTAATACTCACCCCATTCACTTGAGGTAGAGGCAGGTTTCATTAAGAAAACTTAGGTTCACATTTAGTGTCATTCCTGTCTCTAGTTCTGTTCTAATTTATTAAAGAGTTACTTTCAACAAAGATCGTGCTCACCCTGAAAGGAATTCTGGTGAATACTTTTCTCTCTCATCACAGATAATAATTATCTTCAAAAATTATATTAAATGTCTACCTACATATCCTGTAGAAAGCTACCAATGTGAAATACATGGCCTGCTAATATGAATTCTTAAAAATTTGTGGTAAGAATTGGTAAATATGTTTAATAATAAAAATGCTAGGACTGTGAATTGAGGTCCAGGATGGGGAATTTTACCTAGGGATAATCATAGCAGGGACACCAGCTGGTAAAAAGAAATAACTTGCTTGCAAGTTAGGTTGTGATGAACTATTGTAAAGTAAATACACTTGTGTTATATTCAAGTAAGTAGAGAATCACTAGCTAAAAACACATTGCCAGATATCTGGCCATTATTACCTTCCTTAATGGATATATTAGACTAATCTGTAATGAGCACATTCACCTTCTAGATAGAAAGCCCTCAAAGCACTTTCAAACATTAAATGAATGACTACTATATGCAAACACCATGTTGCCCAGCATGGCTGCTCATGTGGTTTAAAAAGTGCTTAGGAAACAGATGAGTTTCTAAAATGGGCACATTTCCCTCTACAAATTTTTTGAACACAGAAAGAACAAAGCCTAACATCTTACCTAAAGTTTAAATTAGACTAATTTCTGAATTACTGTAAATACTTTATTAAATCTTACTACCATGATGATTAACTTTATTCAGTTATGCAGAAGTTTTAGAACTTTTGCCTTCAAAAGGAAAAGAGACAGTTATTTTTGTTTCATCTCTTGACAGTGCTTTTCTTTCACCTGTCTGTGCATACATATTCTTCATCCATCATTTCTCTTGGTTTTTGAATGGTGTTGATAATATATCTTTAGATCTTACTTAAAAATACAGTATGTTTACCAGTTAATAGCAAGGATAACTGGGGGCAAACTTGCCCCAGTTTTTCGTATGACTCAGTGTCTACAAGAATTATATGGTTGTTTTACCTCGACAGGTTTTTCTTAGTTCTTTTATAGATAGTATATTGTTCTGGAGCCACATTCTCTCCAAATACTGGCCAAAAAAAAGAAAAGGAAGGAAGGAGGGAGGGAGGGAAGGAAGGAAGGAAGGAGGAAGGGAGGGAGGGAGGGAGGGAGGGAGGGAGGGAGGGAGAAAGAAATCCAGGACTATGCCATGCCTGTGATAACTAAGTTTTTGTAGTGAAATAGGTGACATATTAAGAAAATGTGAGTTCATAAGAAAGCTGTACGTTTAGAAGAGAAAAGAAATACTGGGAAGGGTGATCTTTTGGTGCTGCCAAAATTACTGAAATATCTCCAGTTCTGCTTATCCTTAAGTGTCTGGTAGTGCAGCAGCGGTGGTCAGGGTTGTTACAGAATTTTTACATTGTTTGGATGTTGTCCTAAGTGACTTGCCCCAACATGTTCCATAGAGACAGGGACCTAATAAACACTTTATATGTTCACATATGTATCCCTGTCCATATTTTTGATTGAAAACAATCCTACTCTAAAATACTTGTCTACTCTGCTAAATCAGTATGAATGTATTTATAGCCATGGGAATTATTTAATGTTGTTTGATAATCTCTTGTTTTGTTTGTACTGAAAAATCATTAACTAAGAAGCAGAGAAATCAAAAAAGTGGTTTGTTAAATTCATACTACCTACTGTTCTTTCTTTTTTCCTGTATTTTCTTCAAATTAATCAATTAAAATACACAGATGTTCAATTAAAACTATAAAAATTTTCCATGGCTACAGCTGTTTTGAAGCTACATTGTTGAAAATTTAACATATCTAGTACTGATTCCCTCTCAGAAGAAATTAAATGAATGACTCTTTGCTAGATTATTTTCCATTTGATAAATTTTAAAAAATTAGAAAAAAAAAACCCTGAGACACTGCCTGCTACATTTATTAATTAGAATGATAGACTAGCAGATATTAATATGGAAAGGCAACAAAATGGAAAATGTTTCTTGTTTTTCAAGTGAAATACCTTCAGGACTGCAGTTTATCTTATCAGCAAATGGTTATATGGTATAAATTATTAAAATTTCACCTGTAAATAGCAGACAAGTGACAAATTTCGTCATCCCACATAATAGAGATGGTAGAGATGTGATTATGCAGGGCTAATATAACATTTTTCTTCAGATTTTTGTCCACCCCATGCATGATAGACAGTGACCCTTAAATAATAAGTAGAGAAATAGGATTTTTTTCTTGGCTGTGTTGATTTATCTCCAAGGGAATTTGGTGTTTTTTTCTCATTTACAATTTATTGTTTAATTTTTAAAGGTCTGCCTACTCATTTTTTTTCTTATGTCAAAAGTAGTACATGTTCATTACATTAGCCAGGGTTCTCCGGAGAAACAGACCAATAGGGGATGCGCACACACACACACACACACACACACACACACACACACATATAGAGTGAGTGGGGGACGAAGAGAGATTTATTTTAAGGAATTGGTTCACGTGACTGTAGGGGCTGGCACTTCTAAATCTTGTAGGGTGGACTGGCAGGTTGGAAACTCAGGTGGGAACTGATGTTGCTGCCTTGAGTCCAAAATCCACAGGGCAGGCCAGGCAGACTGGAAAGTCAGACAGGTTTCTACATTTCAGTCTTGAGACAGAATTCTTTTTTCTCAGAGAAACCTGTCTTTGCTCTTCAGCTGATTAGATGAGGCCCACCCATATCATGGAGGGTAATCTGCTTTATTTGAAGCCTACTAATTATAAATATTAATCACATTTAAAAAGTGCCTTCACAGAAACATCTAGACTAGTGTTTGACCAAACAACAGGGCACCATAGCCTAGCTAAGTTGACGTATAAAATTGACCATCACACTCATTAAAGAAATTTAAAAAAATAAAAACAAACTGAGAAGTATATTAAAAAAGCACTGGTAATCAAGCCCCTGCCAAGAATTTCTGCTACATTTCAGTGTATACCCCATCTTCCTCTTGTGTTTATACATCTTTTCTTCTTCCAAAGTTGAGAATATACTGCTTATTCTACTTCACAACTTTTTATTCTCTTAAGAGAACAAACACTTTCTTACTGCATTAAAATGATTTATTCTGCAACTCATATTTAATACTGCAGTATAATTAATTGAAGGACTTGTTGGACCCTTAGGTTTTCCATTTTAGAAGGACATTATATCTTTTCATACTTATCCTTTGAACATGTTACTAAACATGCATTTGCTAGTTAAAAATATGCACATTTAAAAACTTTGTGTATGCATTGCTAAATTGCCTTCCAGAAATGTTATACCAGTTTACATTCCTAATGGCAATATTTCAGAGGCCTGTTTCTCTACCCCTTTTAAGTATTAGGTGTTAGAATAAAAAATATTCCAATCTGAAAGATAAAAAAGACACTTAATTGTTCTGTAATTTGAACTCCCTTGATTTCTAGTGATGCTGAATGAGTTTTTTACATTTATTGAAATTTGTAGTTCTTTGTGAATTGTCTGCTTTGCCCAATTTCTACTAAGATGCTTGTCATTTTCTTTTTATGAAAAACTATATACAATATGTAAATTTTGCAAGTTTTTGCAAAATTTCCCCTAATTTATTGTTTGTCTTTCAATTTTGGTTATAATTTTTTTGATATACTGAAGTATTTTTTTTAGCATTTATTTATTTATTTGGTTGTGCCGGGTCTTAGCTGTGGCTTGCCGGTTCCTTAGTTGCGGCATGCGAACTCTTAGTTGTGGCATGCATGTGGGATCTAGTTCCCTGATCAGGGATCGAACTGGGCCCCCTGCATTGGGAGTGCATAGTCTTATCCACTGTACCACCAGGGAAGTCCCTGAAGTTTTTGTTTTTGATTTTGAGTAGCCAGACCCACCAGTGTTTTCTGTTATGTCATGCTTTTTGTTTCATGTATTATAGTTTTCTACCCCAGGATTGTATGCTTTCTGTGCTACTAGTTTTTTTTTTTTTCCTCTTTTTTTTTTTAAGCTGTGGAATTAAATTTGATATATGGTGTGAGACAGGGATTATTTTTCAGTTTATGATTTTGTTTAAAATGCAACATTTTAATCTCTTTCTAAACATGACAGATGTTTAGACTGAAAAGGTTAGAAAGGAACAACTTATACACTTCACATCTGGTAGCTCCAGCATAGACCACAGTGTTTCTGTGGCATTATTTGGTTTTCTGTCAAAAAGCAGAGTTAAATGTAACAGCAATTGTCTGAGGCTTTCATGTGTGTGAATGTGTATGTACAAGAGCATGCAAAGAGCATGCCTGTGGGATAACAGTTATGGTGTGGGAACCATTTCCAGTGTGGCTCTATGATCTTTTTAACCACAAGGTTTTTCACAGACTTGGAAATTGTTCTTTTTTTTTTTTTTTTTTTTAAATTTATTTTATTTATTTTTTTATTTTTTTTAACATCTTTATTGGAGTATAACTGTTTTACAATGGATTTTTTTAACATCTTTATTGGAGTATAACTGTTTTACAATGGTGTGTTAGTTTCTGCTTTACAACAAAGTGAATCAGTTATACACATACATATGTGCCCATATCTCTTCCCTCTTGCGTCTCCCTCCCGGAAATTGTTCTTTATAAAGAATACCTATATCTTTAGTCCATGATCACACTATATCATTGAGTACTAGACTACATGTTTTAACTGCAGGGGTATGTACCAGGGTAGAATATGTCCAGGGGCAAGAGGCTGCCAATGACCAAATCTTATAATCAATGAATAATTTGAAGCAGAAAGTTTATGACAATACTCCTTAGCACAGTGTTCTTTGTGGCCCTAATGTAATTATCACTGTTTTGTGTGTGTGTGTGTGTGTGTGTGTGTGTGTGTGTGTGTACCCATAGGAAATGTCTTCCATTTTTTCTTTACAAAATTGTAAGTTATTGGGTAACCTGTTTATAAGACACCAGAGTGACTGAGATAAAACTTATACTAGATATTCTCCTTTTTTCCCCATCTTAAAAATTCTCATCTCTCTCATCTTCAATTTTTTCATCTCTAGATGTGGTACAGGAAATTGTGATGTGAAATTTCAAGTGAGCTGTATTAAGAGTCATGATTTTTATAATTCCCAGAAGCAGGCTTAGTATTTTATCAATGTATTTCATGTATTCACCAATTTACTTTAGATTACTAGTCTCTCTTTTTTGAGATTACTTTTTCAGAGTATCTTACAGTTTCTTTTTATCTTTTTTTTCTTTGTATATAACTATATTCTTCTTTTTCTTCGATTCTTTTCCATTATAGTTTTATTACAAGATATTGAATACAGTTCCCTGTGCTATATAGTAAATCCTTGTTGTTTATCAGTTTATTTTTAATGTGGTAAAATTCCTTATTAATATTTGTGGGTTTTGTACCATGTATTGCATTGTTTTAGACTTGAAGTTTCTAGGAGATGGGGCTTGGGATTTTACGTTTTCTCAAGCTCCCCAGATGATTTATATAGCCATTGAAAATTTGAGAAGCACTAGACTATTGTTTTGGGGTTTAGCATTAGTGCATTTGGGAAATTTGTCATGAAATTCTGTGAAAAGATGTAGAAGGGCCTAGCATAGTGGTGGCCACAGTGTAGTCATTGCATAAATATGTATTACTTATTTAATCTGGGTATCAAAAATAATTAGTAAACCGATATATGCTTGGTTCTACATTTGTGGCTATTTCTAAGGAAGCTTCCATTTAAATACATATATTTTACAGTGTATGCTTTGTATTACTAATCTCTATGAGCTTAACATTTAGAGGACAATGTTTATTGACTTTTTTAGTGTGAACAGCTCATCATTCTGTTAAAGATTCAATATTCTGAATATCCCAGGCATATAAATATCCACAAGTACTACTTTCATTAACTAACAGAATTGCCATATATTTGCACAGCTGCTAAATGGTTCTCTTAAAGTTTTAAAAAATAGTTCAGGTGTATGGAATTATTCAAATTATGTTAATATTCAGAGGTTTATACCAAAATAAGAAGATGCCACCTTGTGGTACAAAAAAAAGATTCTTTAGCATGTATGCAATATGTGGTTGACAAATCTTTTGAATAATATGTGGTTGATAAACCTATTTGAATATAGTGAAAAGAAGCTAAAATGCTCATGCTTATAATCAAGTGTTTTAATTCAGTAACCATGTCACAAATAGAAAGATCACATGGGGAAGATTACGTGGAAGGGTATTGTTTTATGAAAGCAGGGTCTATTCAGCAGTATACAATAGCCATGTAGAAATTAAAATGGAGCATTTCAATGATGTTTAATACGACAAAATAAACTCAGAACATATATATTTAAATTAAGGTTGTGCTGCATTTTTAAGAACAATTGCTATATTTTGTTCCTTTAGGTAAAAAGAAACATTTTATTATGATTTAATTTTAATGAGCTTAAAGATAATGTTTTAACTCTGAATAATGTTTAGTATATATTAAAATGATGCTTTGCTAAAAAAACAAAGATTACTTGAAATGAATTACGATCTATGGCACTTGCCTAGATGGTAGTTCATTATATCAAATTATCCTAGAATTTCTGATGAATCAATCTTGGAAACCATGTAGTTCGATAGTCCCTATTTTATAGGTGTGTAAATTGAGGCATAGAGATGTTGTCTCACTTATCCAGGAGCCTCTTCCTCCTCAGAGGCTGACTTTCTTCTTTATCTTGTGCTCTTTGTACCTCCCATTCTGCATTTGAATTGGTCTCTTGTTTTGAGCAGCTTTGTTTCTCAGAAGAAGAATAGAATACATTTCTCCCCTCTGAACCTTTCATTAAATGTTTATTCTGTTGCATTTCTCCAGAAACATTTTTATATTGCCATTTTCTCCTCTTATTAGAATACTTAATATAGTTCCAAATAGTGCATAATTGAAAACAGTTTATCATATCCATTTTTATTTATTAGTATAATAGTATCCCTACGATCTGGTGGCAGGAAAGTACTGCAGTGGTTTATTGTGATTTATCCCATTTTAAATGTTCATTTGGGTCTGTGAAATTGCATAATACTTTTCAGAAATACACTTTCAGAGTATATGTTGGGAAAAACCTCAAACATCAGAACTGGTTTTGAAAATTTCATAGAAACAGTACTGTGGGATATTCCAAAGTTAAACGAATCAATCAGCCAGTCATTTCAAAAGTTTTGAAAATGTGTGCATATGTGAGTGCTCACCAAGACCTTGTCCATAGACATTTATCCATGACAAATTACAAAAGAAGGTACCAGAAATTCTTGTTATTGAAATCCTAGAGGGAGCAAGAACCACCTGGTGACTGGATTTATAAGAAAAAGCATCACCGATAGCATTATATTTAAATGGAATCTTGAAGACAAAGAATTCAGATAATTAGGTGGTGGTGATGGGACATTTTAAGCAGAAATGGTGTGGCCTAAGACTCTCTCTCTGGGACATAATGATTAGAAATTTGCTTAGAGATTTGGGGTTGTGGGGCTTAAAAAAAGGGTAAGACTATTGAGGGCATTAAATGATGAACTAAAAATGTTTAGTTTTTTTTCTGTGTATATTGAAAGCCATGGGTAATTTTTGATTAAGAAAGTGATTTGAATAGACTGGTGTTATGGATTCAGATGATACAGAAAAAATTTTTTATAAAAATAATATAAAATGAAATTTATGTGTGTTTATGTCCCTTAACTGAACTGATAATCTTTCTATCCTCAGGTGTGCTTTGATTTGCAAGTGTCACAGAATAAATATTTTTATTATTTTTATTTGGGTACTTTCCCTTTCTTACTGTAATGGCCAAAAATAGACAGTGGACAAATTCACACTCCCTTTTCAACAGTTCACCTTTTCAACAGCACCAATTTATAGGACAACTGGCACCTTCCATGTGCAGATTTATTTTAAAAGTAAATAGATAAAGACATGAAAGTGATGGTAGAATACCCCATCTTTTATACGCTTTACAGATGGTGTTACTAGGAGGTTGGTTAACTCAGTATGGCCCTGTATAGGCCTCAAGCAGCTAAAAAATACCTTTCTTAAAAATGTCCCTGTGGTAAGCAGAATAATGGCTCCCCAAAGATGTTCACGTTCTAATCCCCAGAACCTGTGAACATATTAGGGTATATGGCAAGAGGGATTTAAGGTAGAAGATGAAATTAAAGCTGTGAGTCAGTTGATCTGAAAATAGGGAGAGTATTCTGGATTACCTGGGTGGGCCCAATGTAATTACAGGGGTCCTCCAAAGTGGAGGAGGGAGATGAGATGGAAGAGGAGATTGGAGTGATAACAGTGTGAGGACTCAGCTCTTTATTGCTGGCTTTGAAGGCGAAATGGGGGGCACAAGCCAAGGAATGTGGGCAGCCTTCAGAAGCTAAAAAAGCAAGAAAACAGATTCTCCCCTAGTAGCTCTCCAGAAAAAGTTGTAGCCCTCTGGACATCTTGATTCTAGCCCAGTGAGACTTGCTTTAGACTTCTGACACAGGGGATTTTCAAATAACGTTTTGTTGTTTTAACCCGCTCAGCTTGTGGTCATTTGTCACAACAGCAGTATAAAACTAATACAGCCCCAACCAAAAAACAAACACATAATCCTAATGGTGATAAGGAGGATAATTCTCCTCCTCAACTTCCTCCTCCTCCGCCTCTTCATCATCATCATTTTATAGTTACCCTTTGTGGAGGATTTACTATCTATCTGTTAAATGCTTTACATATATGAAGATATATAATCTCATCCAGTTCTTACCACCACCTGGATGGAAGGTGTTATCTCCAGTTTGCATGACAAGCCAAGACTCAGAGGGATTTGGAGAGAAATTGCCCAGGAGCTTGCAGTTTGTATGTGGCAGAGACAAGGTTTAAACTATCTGAGGTCAAAGCCTCATCCTCTTTGGTGGAGGAGTGGTTGTGAGGCAGGAGAACCTTGGGCTGAACATATTGGTTCATGAGCCTGACCACCTGGTTTGAATTCTGGCTCCTTAATTTACTTAATTTCCTGGTTAGATTAGATTATTGTGCTTAGGACACAATAAATCCTCAATATGTCTTGGTTATTGCTATGATGTATTGCTATTATTATTATTATTATACATAGATGGCACAATAAGAGTAGTCATTGTCATACGAAGGTGATTGTTAAAGTGATCACTCCTACATCCGTTTTACTGAGCTTAACTGTAAACTGTCATTTCATCCATGAATTTTGGCTATTGGAATTTGTTGAAATGCCTCTCAGTCAGCTTGAAATTCATGAATTGATTTATTTGGCACGGTCCTTATTTCTAACTGCCGGACATACCCTGTTTTACTCTGTCAACTCCTGCCTATTGCTGGACAGTATCCTGAAATATTCACTGTAATTCCTTTGACTGGCCCCAGCTTTCTGCAGAGATCTGCTTCCTTTGAAAAGTTGCCTGGGTAAAGGAAAATAGGCTTCTGACTGGAGTGACTACAGTCCTTTGGGTATAAGTGACGACCTCTCTGTCCCACCTTGGTCAGTAGATGGCATTGTGATTTCATTGGACACCTAGGTAACTTAGAGCCCATCATATCATCTCACGGATGAGCCCCATGTCATGTCATTAGGTCTCCACAGTAAACTTTTGGTAATCCAAAACAACAGGATTTCTGGTGTCCCAGGATTCTGATTCCATTGGCTAGTATAAGGCTATCTTTCATCTCTGGCCCTAGACCAGGACTGGAGTCAGTGTACGCTGGATGGCCAATTCCAGGATGTATTATATCTGATACTAAGTGAGGCCCCAACACCTGGGACCATCAGATGTCAGTCTCTTCCTAGTCAGCTTCCTGACCTTCCATTTGATCTCAACTCCTTTGACTTCTACAATACTCTCTCCTTGTTCTTTTTCAGCTCTCGTTCTTGGTTTTCTTCATGGACTTCATTCACTTCTATAGTTGTGACATTAAAAGAGAGTTTTCTCCAGTTTTAAAACTTCCACCCTCTACTCTTCTTGTTCTACCCTGTCTTTCTGGATGCTTTTACTGACTTTCATGCTTATAGCTATTGTGCCTGGGCTGATGACTCCCTATACTATCTCACTAGCTCTGAAATTCTTCCCTGGGTTTTAGAATTACAAAACCAATGGCTTACCAGCTGGAGGTTTAGATGAATCTTGAAATCAACAAGTCTGAATTTGAACTTGTCATCTTTCCTCTATACCTATGTTCTCTATCTTAGTTGTGGCATCAGTATCGTCCCATTTTTAAATGATAATAAATTCTCTTCCCCATTTTTATTTTAAATATATTTCTTGAATCTTTTTTCTCTCCATTCTTATCACTGTTCTAATTCAAGTCCTCATGTTTGTCTAAATTTTAACTTTGTTTTTGATCATTTTTCATGAATAGGTATAAATTTTATCATTAAATAAATCCATCAAGCTTTTGATTTTTTAATTCATTCCATTGTTTTAATGCTTAGATGGTACTAGTCTACCATGAAATGTTAAATATTCATCAGATTTTTCTCTAGATTATGGTTTCTTTTTTCTTTATAATTAATTATTAATGCTTTTATAGTTTCTTTTTCTTTTTTTTTTTTTTCCTTAAAGAACAAGAATTTATTTTCTCACAGTTCTGGAGGCTGGGGATCAAGGTGCTTGCAGGGTTGATTTCTCTTGCAGCTTCTCTTTTTGGTAGTTTTTCTTTTTAATATTAAAAGAAAATTATCCCATTATTATCATTACTTATTTAAGTTTTGGCACTTGCCTCTTCTTTCTTGATTGAGTTTGTTGAATGTTTACTCTAATGATTTTTACAAAAACTAATTCTTAAAATTATTAATTTTAGTGTATTTTTGGCTTTTTAAACATTTCTAGTTCTATCCTTAATATTTTCTTCTTTCTGTTTTTTTTTTTTTTTTTTGGCGGTACGTGGGCCTCTCACTGCTGTGGCCTCTCCGGTTGCGGGGCACAGGCTCCGGACGCGCGGGCTCAGCGGCCATGGCTCACGGGCCCAGCCGCTCCACGGCATGTGGGATCCTCCCGGACCGGGGCACGAGCCCGCGTCCCCTGCATCGGCAGGCGGACTCTCAACCACTGCGCCACCAGGGAAGCCCCTCTTCTTTCTGTTTTTTTAGTTTTTTTTGTTGTTGATAACGTTTAGGAGTATGAATTTGCCTCTAGTTTTCAGGTTTTTAAGCAATCCTTAGATATAGTATGTGGTAATTTTAGAAGCATTTATATTATGTGAAATTTCACATATATCCAATGTAAAGAGCATAATTTAATCAACTCCTATATACCTAATCAACTCCTATATACCTATCACCAGACTTCAACAATTATCAACATTTTGCCATACTTGTTTTACCTGGGCCCCTATCATTTTTTTTCCTACAGTATTTTAAAGCAAGACTGAGACATCATAAAATGTAGTAATATTAACTTATATTTTAGGATATATATGTGTTTAGGTATGTATGTGTATGTATGTTTGTATGTATATGAGTATGTATATATATACACATACTCTTACCCACACTTTTCTGTATTATTTCTGCTTCTGCTTATTTATTAATTAATAAATTATTAAATTTATTGAGCTTCCCCCATGAGATAGTATCTTATCAATTTTTAAATATACCATACATGAATTCTTCAAAGGCAAATTCTGCTTTTAGAGTAGGCAGCTTAATACATATCTTATTATTAACTATATTATCAATTCTTTGTGTTACTGTTATTTTAATTATAATAGCCCAATTCTCCATGTTTTCAAAGTCTTCATGATCATCCAAGATGTATTAAAATCTGTTATGAAAACTTGTTTCTTCTCCTTTTTCATTTTATGTTTGTCTGCCAGTTTCATCTTAATACATTTGAATGTTTTATTATTTGACACATAAAGGTTCATGGCTGCTATATTTTTATTGTCATAATTTTTATCAACATAAAACAGTTTTCTTTTATCCCATTTTATGCTTCCTGCCTTAAAACCTGAATCGTCCAGAGTTAGCATTGCCACCTCTACTTTCATTTAATTTGTATTTGCTTGAGAAATCTCTACTCACTCTTTTATTTTTAACATTTACCTGCACTTCCAAATTAGAGATATCGTAGTAGCAGCACATAGAATGTGTCTTTTCACTCAATCTGGTCGTTTACCAGCTATTTCCAATTTTTTCAAAACTGATAAATTTGTTCTTAACTCTTTTTTATGATTATCTTCCTTTTTATGTTTTGTTTCCTTCAACTTTTGGATTTCTATATTTTTGTTACCTTTGTTTTGGTTGCTATTGTTTTAATGAATTATGCTTTCATCTTCTCTAGTGACTAGGAAAGCAGATATCATGATACTTATTCTAGTCATTTTCCAAAACATCCAACTTCTATTTTTCCAAGTATTAAAGTATAGAAAGAAACAATATCTTTTGTTTATCCATAACGAATGCTTTTATAGTCCCTTCCCTATCCCCCACTCCCTGCTTGTTCCTATCAAAAGGGGTGTTGGACTTAGATTGATATTGTTAAATTATTTTTATTTCAGATATATTATTTTGTAAGAATTATTTTTGAAATTTGCATTCAGATTTGAAAATATATTTGCAACAGCTAGGTAGGGCTAACACTTAGATGGTTTAATTATTTCAGGGCTCATCACTAGATTGTATATCCCAACTTTCCTATTCATGAGGTTTTTAATTTTAATTCATGTTTTAGTAGTCTTGTCATCCCACCTTCTTTTCCTTTTGCCTCAAATTGTTCTTTATTTTTATGGTAAATTGAGGATGGCTAGTAATTTCCTAAAATTTTTTCCTGGTTTTTATAAGAGAGAGAAATATCTAAAACTTCTGAGTGATACTTTCTTTGCTTGTCTTACCATATTTAACCACAGGTCTCTGTTGTTTTATCTCTCTTACATTCACTCAAATGAGAACTTTTCTCCAGATTCATTGCCTTCCATTTTTCCTCCTTGCACCTTTCTTCACTTACTATTGGATAACTTAACGTGTTCATTTTCCTTCTTAATTTCCAGTGCCAGTGAGCATCCATGTGGTGTGGTTCTGCTCTGCTGAGGTGGCCTCATCTACTACACCACCACCCACCAAAAATAACGGAATTAATTGAAACTATAACCTTCAGGATTCATTGAGGGCAATACTCTTCCGGTTCTTTCTAGCATACTTCATTTGCATCTCCCAGGATGCAATGTGCTGTAATTATCTCCTTACCTCTTTTCCTCAACTGTTATTTTCTGAGAGTTTTTTTCTATCTGAATAGCATAAAATTATGAGTGGACAGGAAGGGAGTATAATATTCTGTCTGCCTGAAAATCAGCACCCATTTTGAACAGAATGGCTGCTCAGTTTCCTGTTTATTAAGGGATCCAAATCTCTGAACTGAGCTGTGCCACAGACAATGGGAGCTTAAAAAAAGAATACCTACTGCTCTTTCAAGGAGGTAGACTTTTCTGTTTTATGAGGTGATGCTTGGATTGGCTACCGACTGTTTTCTCACTCTTGATGCATCAGCCTTATAATCACTCTAAATTTTTCCCAGATTTCTGGCACTGGGTTTCCTGTCAGTCTTAGTTTTCTGTCTTAGAGTTTTTTATTTTCATATGTATGTTATTGACGATTGGGAGAGGCAGTGCCAGGGGATGGTGGCCAGATGCCATTTTATAGCATTTTATAGAAATCTACTATCTGCATTTAATGGTTATAAATAATGAGTGCATTTGTTGAGAGTACTTTCACTTACTCATTCCAGCAAACTCTGGGACCAATTTTCTTATCGATTAATTAAATTCAACGCCTACTATGTGCATTTTAAAAAATATGGCCAATAGTTAGTAGAAATAAGAAATGGCTTTCACTCCAGAGTATTTTGGCTAGGACTATAACAGAGTTAGGTTGAGAGGTCTGTAGTGCAACAGAGTCAAAACTACATTTCACCTTGGGAAATTGGAAAGGCTATACAGAGAAGGTGGGTACAGAGAAGTGAATCTTGTGGTATAAATAGATATTCAGAGGCTGGGTAGAGAGGTCAGGGCATCCTAGGCAAAAGGAAAAGCAGGAAGTGGTGATAGGGTGCAGGTGATTAAGCTGAAGAGGTTTATGAGACCCCCATTTGCGTGGATGGTGGATTGGAATGAGGACGGCTGGATGGTGGGAAAATCGATATTAGAGCTATTAAAATCAGCTAGGCAAGTAAAGATGGGAGAATGAAGTCAAATAGCAGCAGCAGGGATGGAGGGGAAATGGCAGGTTTACAAGTCTAAAGTGGAGAGAGAGAGAAAGAGGAAGGAGCACAGAGTTTGAAGACTGGTTCTTTTGATCTACCAATCATGTACAGGTACATGTGTGATGCAGTGGTTAAAGTAACTGTGTGTATAAATACACCATTTCTGTTTTCAGCATTTGCTGATCAACTTTTTGCTTGCTTTAGGTTATCACTCATGTATTTCGGTTGTGATCAAGTAAACCTACTTATTTTAACATGCTCTTTTTGCAGTAGTAATAGTATCTTTCTTATTGTGCCAAATAGTTACATTCCTAGTGATGGCAAAACTAAGGCATAAATTGGATTTGTCATAAATCTTGAGGAATCCCTGATAGGCCTAGTTGGGTAACTAATCCTATTTTTGATTTCCAAACTAATATTCTCTTCACTAGAATTAGCTGCTTTCATGCTCAAAAGTCATGTAACTATCTGAAAACTTGTGATAATTTACAAGTTAAAGTGGAAGCCATTTTATACCTTTGTTAGATTTGCAACGGGTCCTGGTTTCAATGAATATATTTCTTTTATCTATTTCATATAGGTGGGATTAAAATAAACCATAAGAGAGACAAAGTAGAATTATTTCCCTAAAGTTTTGGGGAAACTAGTAATCTATTCAGAGAACCAAATGGTGTTATCCAAGTGAAAATATTATTTATCCTCCAAAGGAATTTCTACCTATTACCCACAATTCAGTTAGCTAGATTTGCTTTTCATGTTTGAGTTTCTTCCGCAATATCATTTATCTTTTAGTCAAGTGAAAAAATTCTTAAGCTGTATTACTGAGAAGTTTTCTATTAATGACAAAGCAAACAGTAAAACAAAAGTCCTTAATATACACTAGAATTGTTCCAACAACTTAAAGTACCCATTTTATAAACTCATGGTACACTTATAGGTTTCGGAAGCTAAGAACGAAATCTCCATTTGCTCTAGTCAAATAATTTTTAGAGAGGTACTAGAAATTATATATATATATATATATATATATATATATATACACACACACACACATATATATAAACCAGGTTTAATAGTGTGGTGATATGCATTACAAAAAATGACATTCTTCTCACATTCTCACTAGAAGGGTAAAGATTTTTAGAAAATACTTAAGATTGAACTGTGATATTCACTTCAGAAATTAACGCTAAAATGTTTAGTGATGCACTTGTATTAATTTAAAAACATAACTTGTTACCCATTATATAGTATTTGTTTTCAAACATTTAAAAACTCTAATAAAGATTCTAACCCAATTGTAATCAACTACCATCAGTATGCAGAGGCTGGTTTGCATTTTCCACTTTGCATTGAGAGGCAGTCCTTAAAGCACTGAAGACCAAGCTGTACTTGAAAATGGCTGAGATTTCCTTGCGCTTAGATCTCTTCTACTCCTCCTCAACTTTCAAGACATGCTTTCATTTGGTAAGGATGCTTTGGAATCTGAATTTTAACGTGTAGTTGTGTGCATTTAGGCATGCAACTATACACATGTATATTATTTTGCTTTTACAGTAATTATTTTCACTTATGAAATTCCAAATTCGATGTTAAATATTGAATATTTTGGTTAAGTGACAGCTTGCACTAGCTTTAGGATATTCCTGCTTGATAATTATTCATGAGAAGAACAGCTGAAAACAAACTAGTTATACACCTTGGCAAATTACTGTGATTGTAATTCTGTGAAATTTCCCCATGGCCATGTGACTTTATTATAAGTACTCTAACAGTGCAGATGTCCAGAATGTTGTTGTTGTCACAAATGTTATTCCTATATTCAGAGTTTTTGAATTATTCTTTACTGCTTCAGAGAAAACGTAAGGAAGGAGATGAGACATGCAATATGTATGATAGAGCATATGCACCTCTTTTCAGCGCCCACCCTCCCTTGGTTTGGAGTGGGCATGGTGCTTACATACCACCTTCCTGTAAAATACAGAAGCAGAGGCGTTTTTGTGAAATATAGATATGATGAAAACATTTCCTATTAAATGCTAAGAAAAAGGAAAAATAGCCCCAATTTATCATCCTTCAAAAAAATTCAGCTGAAAATCAAGTGTTATTTCCCTACTCTCTCTCCTTCTCCCTTTCAGTTCTTTCCCCATATGGTTCCTGAAATGTTCCTCCATTTAAATGGATTTTAAAGCTCATTCCTTATAGTTCCTAGAGCATTCATTGCTTTTGAGAAAAAAAAAAAAAGAAAAACATTTTAGCATGTGCTATTTTTGTTATTCTAATTAGCAAAAACAGCTGGTCCTGTGCAGCTCAGACTGTAGTCTTTTTCAACACATTGTTCAGATTTTTTTTCCTCCTCTTCTGTCAAGCTACAGGCTACCACCTCTCCTCTTCCCACACAAATCAACCCCCAAAACACCTGCACACACAACCTTAAATATCACCTACATCTGCCACGAAAGGAAAAGGGAAACAGCCTCTCCTTCCTGGTGGCTGGGCAGGGCACACGCACCAGATTACACAGAAGGTGAACCAAAGTCAGTCTCAAGGTACTCACTACCTCATCGGTTTTATATTCCCTAAGCACTTTACTCTGTTGTCTCAAAAGTACATCTATCATACAGTTTTTTGTTTTGTTTCTTTCTTTTTCCCCTGAACTCCTTCTGGCAAATGGGAGTAGCCTCTTGTAGAAGCAGAGATTGAAAAATTGAATAATCAAACCTTACTCACAATTTGGTATCTATCAAAGGCATGTGACTGCCAATGATCATTGAAGCTGATCAAAGTCACATTCTGTTGCCATGGCAACGAATCCCCATTTTGTTTATGTGGAGGGGTACGCACCACAGGAGAATAATGCTGAGACGAATTAAATTTGTGTTGTTGAGAAATTAACATGCGGGATGCTTAGGAGTGAGTTGAGTGTGTGCTTATCAATGTGATTTTTTTTTTTCACAAGGGAGGTGGTGGGGATATAACATGATCTATGGAGGGTGTCATTATGGAAGATTCCAACAAAACACTGAAATGTTTCAATAGTGCATTTCTAAGGTGGAATCCAGATATGAGGTGATAGTTTTTATCAGGTTTTGTCACTGACACATTTTGTGAGCTTAAGTATCTCCAAGCTCTTTGGTTCTGCTTCTTTTTCCCAAATTAAAAAAAAAAAAAAAAGATTGCAAGAGGATGCATCTTTCAAGGTTTAAATTTGTTTTTCCTTTGAGCTGGAAACAGTTCTTACTCCAGTGCCACGAATCCACTAAGGAAAATCTAATATGATTAGTCTATTTTAATTTTCAGTGATTCCAGACGTGCCCTAGCCAAATTTGGGGTTGAATGAAGCTCTTTGCATTTTAGTTCGGAAGATATTACCTGGTCACAAAGGAGATATGTCATTAAAAAGTTTTTTCCCCTGATTTTGTGGCACTTCATGCCGTTTCAAGATTTTTTTAAATTTCTATTTATTTATTTATTTATTGAATTGTAGTCGATTTACAATTTTGTGTTAGATTCAGATGTACAGCAAAATGATTCAATTATATATATGTGTGTGTGTATATATACATATATATACACACACACATATATATTTTTTCAGATTCTTTACCATTATAGGTTATTATAAGATATTGAATATAGTTCCCTGTGCTATATAGTAAGTCCTTTTTGTTTATATATTTTATATATAGTGCTGGTGTGTATCTGTTAATCCCATATTCCTAATTTATCCCTCCCCCTCCTTTCCCCCTTTGGTAACCATAAGTTTGTTTTCTATGTCTGTGAGTCTGTTTCCAGTTTTTTATAACAAATTATAGTCTCTTTTTCAAAGGAAACACAATAGAGTTGGGTTATTTTAGCTTTTTATCACTTTGGAACCCTAGCATTCCCTGCTACCTCGCCCATCCTTTCTCCATGCCCGAATCTCTGACCATTTGCCCTCTTTCATCTTCCACTTCATGTAGCCTCCATGTCAAAAGCTTGCCCTATAATCCTTATCCACACGGAACTATCATTTCCCTCTTCTCCTCCAGCAGCCACCAGGAATTATTTACTCATATTTTCTGAAATAAACAAGACTATCATGTGTCCAAATTTCAGTTTCTTTCAGTTGCACTTGTTATTTTGGCCTTCTACCTCTTTATAGTTCTCTCATTATTATTCAAAATATGAATTCCACAAATATTTGAAGTCACTGCCTCTTTCAAGGCTGTGCTGACATGTAAGATGTGATCCCAGTCTGGGAGTTTATAGTCTTGTTACGAGAAAGGGAAAGAAACCAACACTCACTGACAGTCTCTTCCCTGTCAGTGCCCTTGCTCAGGACTTGATGCATTTGTACCTTCTTGAATCTTTATAGACACTGGTGATGAGCCATACCCTTATTATTCAAGTGTGGAAACTGAGTCTTGGAGAGGTTAGGCAACTTGCTTAAGGACATGCAGTGACAGATGGCCGCTAAGGTCTGGAGTTCCTCACTACAAGATACATGGTTTTTTTTGTTTTGTTTTTTCCACTTTTGGATGATAAGACAGATACACATACACACATCAATACCGTAAAAGATGCAGTGAAATGAATATATTACATCAGTGTTAGTGACAAATCCTGCTTCAGAAGTGAAAGATAAGAATAGGCCTCTTCCCTGTTTGGGAAAAGCATCTTAGGAACTTGTGTAGAAATCAGCGATTTTTAGAAGATGGCTGCTCTCATCTGCCGATCCTGGATTTCAGCTGCAACATTTCCAGCCTCCAGCCAGCCCTGCTCGCTTCAGACTGGCCCTCACAACCTGAATTGGCTCTGGCCAGTCTATCCTGTTACTGTTTGTCTGAAGACAGTGGTTTTTGTTTACTGACAGACTCCCTCGGTTTGTCTCAAGTTTGAAGTCAAGGGGAGATTCTATCAGCAACCAAGCACCTCTGTTCAGTCCTGAATGGTGGGTTTTTCCTCCAATTCTGGGCTTGTTCCTATACTTGGTGCTCCTATGTGTAGAGTTATACCACCCCTTAGATTGTCTAGTTGGTGAATACATTGTGCAGGGTTAAATACATTGCACCCTTAAAGCTGTTTGCCCATTTTGTCTTTATTTCAAAAATCTGAACAAATGGCTAGCATACACTTGAACTCTTGGTGAAATTTAAATGTTAATAAAATAGTATACCCATTAAAAAAATAATAAATAAAAGAATAGGCCTCTTCTATCCAGGACGGTTAGTTAGGGGGATAGTTCTGAGAAGGAGGTAGCTTTTGAGTAGGACCCTGAGAAACGGAGCATTTACTGGGTGAAGAGAGCAGAGAGGCTGGGCTACTTGTCCTCTGTTACCTGGGGCCAGGCTCAGAACAAACAGGGATGAAATCTCCATGTGTTTTTGTGTTTCTCTTGGCTTCCCCATGAATAATGTTCACTCAAAATTTCCAGCTGGGGGCTTGCTGCTTTTTTATTTTTGATACCTGAATTTCTTATCAAAAATAGGTATTCTAGAACAGGATATGGTGGATGATGTATTCCTATTTTATTGAGCTATAAGGCCCAGGGGACACAGTCAAATTAGAGTCAATCAATAAAGAAGTAGCACAGCCAGCCTTCTGCAGTTCTCTACTGTAGATGCTAATCAAGGACACTGAGAGATGAAATTCAGACAGAACCCAGTAACCACTGCTGTACTGTTTCTTCAAGCCTTTCTCCTACCAAGTTTGGATGACCTGCTAACATTACAATGAGTCTCTTTTCTGATTGCTGGAGGTGTTATTTAAGAAAACAAAGAAAGAGTCTGGAAATAGAAGATATGCCAAATTATCTGTTAGAGAGGATTGAATCAGGAACCAAGGGATAATAGATTTCTATACCAGCCACTTAGCTGTGTAACTCCTTGAAGGCAATGATCTTTTGACTGCCTCATTTCCTCATCCCTATACTAAGATTGATAATACTGCTATTATCACTAGAGTAACTAGCAAAGAAAAGAAGTACTGAGTGTTCCCTGTCATTTTTAACTGAGTTGCTATTAAGTCACTACTAGAGCTTTACAGAGAAGGTCATTTTCATAAGAAAACCATCTTGCCACCCAAAGAGGTCCTATCTGCATTCCTCTCTTTAGAGAAGCAAGAGGCTTCACACTTCCTTGTCTCCTTCTCCACTCAGTGGTAAGTAGAGGCCTCCCTTGGAGAGCTTTGTGCCTATAGAGTCCCCGTCATGGTGGGAACCTTTCTCCCACAGGAAGATTCTTTGAGCCTAAGACTTCAGGGAAAATATATTCAGGGAATTTTTTTCTAGAATTGTATCCTTGGAGGCCTCTTCCCTCCTGCTGCTGCCCTCCCATCCCCACCCCAAATCTGGTCCTCAGAATGAAAGCAAAGCTACTAAATTCAGGGAATGGAATTCTTTAACTGAAGGATTACATAATCTGATTATTTGCTGGTCAAATGTGTTTAAAATACTTAACTCATTTATTTGGTTAAGAGGAAAAGACAATCTGGTCAATGCCTTCCAGGAAGTGAGTTAAGCAGCTGGCAAACAATGCCTGTGTTGTTATGATGGCTGACAGGTGATCTGACTAGTAAGGAAAGGTTTTCACAGCACATTCCAAACCACCATCTGAGTGGGGTGGTGGGGGGGGTGGTTTCAGGCAGTTCCAACCTTATCTAAAGAAACCGGAAGAACGTCTCCTACTGCTTCAGTGTGCTTTTTGCACACATTGGGGAATTCCAAAAATGTTCTTGTCAAAATCTACAAGAGGCTGTTGCAGGGTGAGCCATTTAGAGACCACAGTCTGCAGTTACTGGTTAACTCCATCCCTGCCCAATACCCCACCCATGGCTCCCAAAGAGCTTTGTGTGCTTTTGAGGTTTTAAAAAGAACCTTCAGGCTAGATGGCAAGGTGAAGGGGATTCAGGAGCAGGGGGCTCTAACTCAGCCTCCCTGTGTGTAATTTGGGCCTGAGGAGTGTGCAGCAGGGTAACAATAAAGTCGTGAACGTAGCACACAGCTTTGGCGCCATATTGGTCCTTCCCACAGTGGGTCATCTAATTAACAAGGGCATCGGGCCCTTTTCTCTTCATGCCAGGAAACCTGCCACAGATTTCAGCTTAATCAACTTTCACTCACTTGGTGCACATCCAAAGAGTAGTGGGACTTCAGTAATTGCTCAATTGTTAAGGAATTGTTAAACAGATTTTGCTCAGAAATGAAGTTTCTTGAAATACATTTACATCACCAGAATCTAAGCTTATGTTGGGCAATTCTGTCTACCCCTAAGTTTCTGAGTGGCTTTTTCACCCGGTGCTGTTTTTATCCAGCATAGAGGAACAAATACATAAAAGAAATCTCAATTTGTTAAAGCCCAATATTACAGCATAATGACTGGATTTGACAATAAACCGACTTTTGAATTTTAGTGAGTGGTAAATGAACGGATTGGAAGCCGCTGCTTTTAGAAATGGCCTCCTTCTCTTCTTCTATTCTAAATTTCATACTAGAAGGAAAGTTGTTTTGCAGGTATAGTCCTTTGCCTGGAGGTTGCTTTTAATTTACTTGAAATGGTGGTTTCTTTTCCCTTTTTCCATTAAAGCTTTCTTTCTATTCAAGTCTAGAGCATTGATAAACCATAGCAAGTATTTAGATCCTTTGTGATTTACAGGTTTTATGTATATATTCAACCTGTAGTAAGCCAGCAAGTATTTCCCTTCCCAGACAAGGAGAAATATTGTCTAAAAGTAAATGAAAACTTCAGTGGGGCTTATTGAATTTCGTGGAGTCTTGGGAAAACAAGAGACCATAGACAACTTCCTGTTCTCTTCTGTTCTTTTCTCTTCCCTTCCCTTCCTTCTTTTTTTGAATGCAAGAAAACAGATAAACTATTAGATATATCAGAGCCTAAAAAGAAGATTCTTGTTTAACTAATCAAAGCAACAGGGCAGACAGACAAGACTGACATGGAAGACAGATGACAAAAAAGCAAAAACAAAACCCCAAAACCCACTTATTTTAACCTTGCTCTACAAACTGTACAGGGATGACACCTCCTCCATCGGTTTTCTTGGGGAATGAGAAGCAGAGACGGTTAACTTCTCCAAGCCTTTTTGTAAAGAAACAGCAGCCTCCCTTTGCCTTCCTGGCTGCAAATTTGTGGGATGGAAGTCCATATACCTGGAGAAGAGGAGATAGTTCATATTGATCAATTTTATTTGATTTATTAGAAAAATAAGAAAGTTCACATTCTTGTTTACTTAGTATAACTATCATTCATCCTTCTGTTGAGAGGTAGTATCATTAGAGAAAAACTGACAAGAAAAGAAAGTGGTCTTGGATTTTAGCCCTTGGTTCCTAGTAGCTGTATAACCTGGTAAGATACTGAATTCCTCTGGCCTTCACTCATCTGATCTATGTAATGGGAATAATATTTTATGGGCCAGAAAATAGCAACTGAGAAAAGACAAGGCCTTAATATTCCTTCCAGATATGTGTGCAGTTTTTTGTTGGACATGTACCACTAATATTCTCAGGTCTTAGCTAAGAGTTAAGATTTCTCATGTGCTTTGATAAAAAGAGACTTCATGCTAGACAATGAAATAAGAGAAAAGTGGGAAAAGCCCTAATGGTTATCCAGCTTTATTTCAAAAATCACTTCAAAACTCTCAGAAAAGCAAAAATGGACTTTTTGGACAGCTGCTATATTATTGAGGGTACTGGACTAACTCTGCATGTTGCTGGTTTACTGAACTGGTTGCTGTTGTCCTTTTGTCTCTTTCCGGCTTCCTATAAGTGTATATGTAGAGCAACACCTCATTTATTTCTCCAGTTTTTACAGCTAACTTTTAACTGTCTGATGGACTTGCCACATTTTTGACATGCTAATCAATCTTACTAAGGGTTTAAAATAACTTGTTCACCTCATCTGTTGTTTCCTTTCATTTTTCCCCTACTCATGAAACCTACAATCCAGCTGGACACTTAGAAAACAACAAGATACCTAATTACCGTTCCAGTTACTATGGCTGCATAACAAATCATCCCCAAATTTACTGGCATAAAACAGTTATTTATTAGGCTTATTGATTGTGTGGGTCAGAAATTCAGTCAGGGCACAGTGGGGACAGCTTGTCTTCCCTCCATATGTCTAGCAGTTGATGGTGACTGCAGGCTGAAACTTAGCTGGGGCTATTGACCAGGACACCTGCATGTGACCTCTCTGTGTGGTGTGTGTCGGATGGGCTTCCTCAAAACATGCTGAGAGAGACCTGGGCGGAAGCTGGACCCTTTTGAATTGGGCAGTCATAATGCATCATTTCCTTCCACTCTGCTGGTCTGAGCAGCCATAAGCCTCATAAGTTCAAGGGAAGCGCAAACAGAGTCCATCTCTTCATGGGGAGCAAGAAGATTCTGAAAGAGGATGTAGGACTTCAAACATTGCTGCGGTCACTTCTGGAAAATGCAATCTGCCACAATTGCCTTTCCCTCAACATTGAGAAGTTGTGAAACATATACAGCCAAGTAAATATCCGAAGCAAAAAATAAACTCCTATTAAGCAAGTGCCTTGTTTCGTTCGTCGTATGGGGAGGGGAGGCTCTTCCTGGGAAGAAAGGAAGAAGTTATAAGCTGAGAGTCATATGGAACAGTCATCTGGCTTGTAAATTCTAAAATAAATTATTCCCCAATTCAACACAAATACCCAAACCACATTGTGACACCAAATTTAAATGTTTTTGGATGGATTGTTCTTCTAGATTATTCAGAACCTCGATTTTACTCTATTGGACTGGATATTCTAGTTGCTAATTTGTCTTCATCTAGTTAAAGACGGTCCTGGTAATGTTTTCAGAGGAAAAGAATATGGTAACCATCTTCCACCTCTGGTTAGGCTTCTCTGCTAACTTTTGAGAGTCTTCACTGAGATCAGAAATAATCTTTGAGTTATTCACTCATTCATTCACTCTTTCATTCAACACACATTTGTTGAATACCTAGCATATGCAAGGCACACTAATTATTATTTGCTCTGTCAAACACAAAGATTGATAATAAATAGTGTCCACCTTCAATAGTAACCATAGCTATCATTTATTAAGCACTTAGTATATGCCTCTCATTGTGCTAACACTACATACAATGTTATTCATTCTTACAGCATGAATTAAGGCAGGCATAATTATCACCAGTTTTACAGTTGAGCAAACAATTTAGCAAAGCCAATTCCTTCCTTAAGTTTGTACAGCTAATTGGTAAAAGATCTTGGTATCACACTCAGCTTTGTTGTACTGAAAAGCCTGCTTTTTTTTTGCAGCTAGGCTAAACTGCATCTTCCAAGGACTTATCTTAGTGAAGTGGGGGAAAGGAAATAGAATATATTTATAAATAATTATAACACAAGGTGAAATTTGATAAGTATCCAAAAAGCTACGAGAGTTAGGAGAGCCTACTTCTTTGTGGAATAATTAGGGGGAAGCCTCAAGGAAGTGGTGGCATTTGAATTAGGACTTGAAGAACTAGTAGGCTTCTAATATGTGGAGACGGGGATAAAGGAGAAAACCTAAATGTTGGGAAAATGTAACTGGAGTATGAAGAGCATGGAGACACTTGGGGAATAGCAAATCATACAATTTAGAGAAATCCATGTTTGAGTATTAATGAGTTAGAAGGCTGGAAATGTAGAGTTCTTATGATGTAACGTCATATATATATATATATATATATATATATATATATATATATATATATATAGCAGCTAATGGAAGTTCGACTAGGAGTTCAGTAAATAATGGTGAGCAGTTGAGTAGCGGAGTGACATGAATAGAGTGGGTAATCAGGAGGAGGAATCTGTCTGGGCTACCAAGAATGGATCAGAAGAGTTTGGAGACAGCAACACTAGGAGGTTCGCAATAATCAGGAAGGTGGTGATCAGAGCAAAGATGGTATTGGTGATGGGAGTTATAACGAGAGCGAGTGAAATGTATTGGCATTTCCACAAAAAGCTATCTAAAAGTCTAGAGCCAAGAGAAGAGCCATTTGTTATACCTATATTTCTCACCAACTGACCAGTTGCTCAATTAAAGTACATTTGCCTCTTCCCTTGATTTATCTCTTTTTATTTTGTTAATTCATAGTCACCGAGGGAGGGCCCCACTGAGCACCTACCTTTAATTTGGAAATGTGTTTTCGTGGCTCCTGTTGAGACGGTTCTGCATTTGGAAGTTCGTTTTCTATTCTGTTTATTTTGATTAAATGCTTTTCTATTAGACTTCTTACAAGTCACATGCCCTGAATACAAAGTCAGAAAATAATGTGAGTAGCACTTATAAGCACGGAATTGCTGGTCAGTGTTGTTTGGAACAAGAGCCATGAAGGGATAACAGTGAATGTTGCAAGCGATTTTGTAGAAGAGGTTTATCCAATTTCTGCCCCTGAAAGAGTTCAGGTTTTTTTTTTTTAAAGAAAGAAATGATGTGCCTGGTTCATTCTGTTAACATTTCCCTGACCCTGTGCCCCTCAAGGTAGGTCTGTGCACATGGAGAGGTTAATATTAATATTGCCTTTTTACAGCTAAATTATCTGGCTCTAGAACCATTCACAGATTCTATTAAAGACCCCTATGGAGGATTGCTTCTTCAAACAGGCATTTTAATTCACCCGGGTACAATAAGGTGTTACCTTGCTTTCATTAATAAAATGGGAACTCATAAAGAAAACCAGATTATCTTGACTTTATGATCAAGTAATTTTGTTTCTCTTAGCCTGGATAATAATTGTGAAACATCATTTTCCCCTTTCTTTCCTTTTCCCTTCATATACTTTGACATTCTTAATTTCTCATGTTTATTTATCTTTTTTATTTCAATTTGACAGGGAAAGCTATCTAGGACCCCAGGAGGCAAATGCTGTGACTCAAGAATTGGTCCTTTCCATCTTCAATTTAATGAAATAATAAGCCAGTAATTGATTTATATTTATATTTACATTTGCCTTACAAATTCTGGGATTTTTGTCACCTTTATTATAATTCCATGAGTAGTCACTAAATTACTTCCAATAAACTCTATTTCTCCTTTACCTAGACAGTGATTGAAGTCTTTTATCGTAATCTAGGGCCTTTGTTCTTCCTTCTAGTTTCTCATGTCAACTTTCTGTTTTCATTTTCAATTGTTAATGAATTATTTTTTTTGCCTCAAACCCTTTGTACCTTTGTCAAGAGATAATGTGCTGCAAACAATCTAGCTTTGTGGCTTTCTACTTTCTACATAATTGCATCTCAGGTATTGTGGGGATGATAGGCTTCTGTTGTTATTAACAATTTAGGACACAATTCAGAATTGGGAAGTAGACAAGGTAGGCTTCTGAGCTTTCCAGTTGGCTTTCACAAAACCTTTTCACCCAGACTATGATCTTCTTGGTCCTTCCTTCATTCAGACACTTGTGGCTTTATCCATGCTTATGAAGGGGCATACATTATCTGGTAATAACTAGAGAAAATTATAAATAGCTTATTAGAAAGAGGATTGAGAAAAGAAGCATCTGTTAGATGCAGACAAATGACATCAGAAATGATAGCTGGGCTTCCGTGGTGGCGCAGTGGTTGCGCGTCCGCCTGCCGATGCAGGGGAACCGGGTTCGCGCCCCGGTCTGGGAGGATCCCACATGCCGCGGAGCGGCTGGGCCCATGAGCCATGGCCGCTGAGCCTGCGCGTCCGGAGCCTGTGCTCCGCAACGGGAGAGGCCACAGCAGAGGGAGGCCCGCATACCACAAAAAAAAAAAAAAAAAAAAAAGAAATGATAGCTGATAGCCTGATATTTGGGGAAAATATAGTGCTTAAAAATTCATAGCTGCATTAATATTGGTAAATATAGCCTCTGGAGCACCTACTGTGTGTCATATGCTTTTTCATACAGCATCTAACTTAATTCCACAATTTAGGTATCAATGTTCCCATTTTATAGATGAGCAAATTCAAGCTGAGGTTGTAAATTATCAAAACCACTATAGCTCATAAGTGGCAGTACCAGAATTTTACCGGAATCTGATGTCATTCTGCTTTACCATGCCACCTCAGTGTGCTGCAGTGGATTTCCATGAGCTTGAATCTTCTAAGAAAAAAATTAAATTCAGTTCTATGGCTTCTACTTGAAGGGAAAAAATGTGCCTTGAAAGAATTCGATTGGAATTTAAAAACACTTTTTTGGTGTTAGGAAATGAATACTTAAGCTCTTTTGAAAAACTAGTAACCACTTATGCGAAACACCTGATTCCATAATGAGGCGAGATAAATTATTTCAACATAATCTTGACATCACAATTTCAAGAAACTTGACTCCTGGATTAGATTTTCTTCAAATTAAAAAAAAGAGTTCCCCATCCCCATGAATGTATGTATTCATTCATTTACTCATTCATTCATTCACTCATGACATTTAACAAACATTGAATGACTATTATATACAGAGAAACACTATTATGGCTCTTGAGAATTCTACTAGATCAATAAAACAAAATGAAATACAAAAAGCTTTAGCTTAATTTCAGTACAATTTGCGTCTGTGCTTCACCTCATCTTACGCATTGCCATCAGAGTTCTTTTTCTTTTACAACTCTCATCTCATAGTGTCACTTCCTGGTTTCAAGCCTAGTAAGTAATTCTTGGCTCTTCAGAACCTGTTGCCACCTGCCTTTCTACCTCCCAGCGGAGCTCAGCCATCCTGTACTGCCCACTCTCCCCTGAAGATGCCAGGCACCTTCACTTCGCCTCCCCTGTCCTCTTGCTGCTTCCTCCTGGGGTGTGTCTTGCCCTTTCTCATTCACAATGGATGAGTCTCCATTCATCCTCTGGATCCAACTCAGATGTCCCTCCTCTGATGCTTTTCCTGACAACCTGTTCCCCCCGCCGCTACCCCCCAGCAGAAAAGAAAAAGAATGTTTATCTTCCCAGAGCACTTCATGTTGCAGCATTTTATGTAATAATAATGTAATATAAAATTATTTTGATCTGTCTCTGACTAGAGTACAAATCCTTCCAGAATACAACTATATTTTATTCATCTTCATACTTTAGTCCCAGGATTCTGGCACATGCTTGGTCATTTATAGAAATTGGATGAAGAGAATAGAATGAGAGTAGGTGAGTAGGTACGTGCTAAGAGGAACTAATTTTTCAGGAGTGGTGGGTGGAGGCTTCTCAGCGGAGTTATATTTAAGTGGGGCGTGAGGAATGAATAGGAATTCTGAAGACAGCTACGAGCAGGGCTCAGGCTAGGTGGAGAGAAGGCATCACAGCAGAGAGAACTGCTGTGTCAGAAGGCTTGACAGGGCATAGCCTGGTTGGAAATTGCAAATAAACTAGTGTCTTTAGAGTTGAGCATGCACAAGAATGGAACAGAGCAGGTTCAGAGCATGGGATGGCTTCATATTGCCATGGGCCCGTAGGTGTGGAGATTTTATTCTCCTGGGTATATCTCTGGGGAGCCACTGGAGGTGTGGCAGTCCCCCAGGTGGATATGGTTGTATGGGCGATGTATGGACTCGGAAGGACTTATTGGCAGATGCTGTCACAGTTGGGGGAAAGAGACCAAGACCTGTCTAAGGCAGGGTACACAGGGATGCTCATGTATTACTATGACTCCTGGGCTGTACCGGAAGTTATCTGGCTTAGCTTGCTCCTTAGGGCCTTATTACAACTTTTTTGGATGCTGTCTGTTTGGGTCTCCTATAATCTGATTTTATGCCCTACACGTTCTCCCTTGTTATCTCAGCTCTAGCTTCCCTGGCCTCTTTGCTGTTCCTTGAACAGCCAAGAACCACTCCCCACCCCCCGCCCCAGGGACAATGAACATTCTACTGCTACTGCCTGCACACACTTACTCCCTGCCAGCCTCCTTCGGGTCTTTCCTCCAATGGGTCTTTCCCCATTGACCCCATCGCACATGGCACCCCTGGTGGCCACTTTTTCACCTCTGATCCTTTGGTCCTGTATTTTCATTCTTGCTGCTTAACAGCTACCCGACATTACTTGTGTGTGTTTTCACTGCCCGGTTTCCTTTATTTAAAATTTAAGCTCCGTGAGATTAAGTGCTTTGTCTTGTTCTTTGTTGTATCTCAGCACCTAAAACTATGCCTGACACATAACAGGTGCTCCATAAATATGATTTAATCATTTAATAAATGAAGGAATGTCACCAGTCCCCCCGGTTCCTCCACTGAATTGTTCCACCTTCATGAGGACTGATGAACAGCCTCGAGGCCAGTGTTTTCCAAAGGTTTTCACCTCACAATATAGAAAATATAATAGTATTTGCATGGTATCAGGGTATATTGAAAGGGATTTGGAGAAGTCTATACGATGCTTGGCGAATAAGAAACTAAGTACATTTTCTGTTTTTCTTTAATTCCAGTAAGGAAAAGAAAACCAATTATTGGGGAAAATATTAAATATTGAATTTTCATAAAAGTTCCAAATAAAAATGTTGTATTTTTACAAAATTTTATAGCCATTATTACCTGTGGCACAGCTGTTACCTATTTTCTACCCACCAGTGGGTGTTGGCCCCCCATTGCCTTTTTCTATCCTGTCTGGATTTGGGAGTTTGCCTTTGGGGCAGGACTTGCTGGCACCACTGTGTCCCTGTCCCTGTCCCATACCCTCCTCTTCTACATTTGAGCTGACCTGATCCTTGAGGGCAATGAGCAGGGCTGTGGCCGTGCTATGATACTAGGACTCTGCATGTGAATTGTCTACCTTCACCAGCATGAGAAAATAGTAAGTAAGTAATGTCTGTGCAAGTTGGGCATGTTGGAGGCCTCCTGGCTTAACCACAGCTGAGCAGCACCATCTGCTTGGGAACAGCCAATTTGTTGTTTGTTTTACACTGAGTTTATTAAAGTTACCCAAGGGAGAGTAGGAAGGGCCTTATTTGGAAACTTGTTTCCTTGAAAACCCACACGGTGTAGTGGAAAGAACACTAGAAAAGGCCTCCCAAGGCCCAGATTCTAGGCCTGCCCATGATCTGAGCTGTAAGATCTTATAAACTGCTGATGCCTCTGAGCTCTGGTGATCACAACTGCAAAATGGGAATAATGCCTTTCCTGCTCATGTGTCAGAGCGGTTGTGAGAATCACATTAAATCATGTAATGGCGAACTATAAGTGCACTGTATAACTCGGTAAGTTAGTTTTTTAAAAGCCCTGTTGTTAATCTTGGCTTTAAATTGTTTAAGTGTTTCCTCACCTGCAGAGCTCTGCTGGGTGAAAATTAGATTTCCCATTGTAGACCATCCCATTGGGGTGGTGGCCAGGGCAATTCCTGTGCCTGTGAGTGTGTACCAAGAGTCAGTCCCTAAAAGCATTGGTCCAGGCTTTTGTATCCCAAAGCTTCGAAAGCCACTACATCTCTTACCCATTAAAAATGGAGACTCATGAGTAAGATTCATGCTTCTATTTTAAACCTGACAACTTGTTAAGTTATATATCCCTAAAATGAACTCGTCGGCATCGACTCGTCAACAAGTGTTGGAATGAGGATATAGTTCTACATACATGACCAAAATCTCATTAAAGGTTACCAATCCTTTATTGGGACTATTGACACCTGATTCTCTTTTCTTCTAAGGGTTTAGAATATATAATGCAAGTCATTTATTCTCTTGCTAAAAATTCCAGAAACAAGTGGAAACTGACTTTGTTAGTTTCTCTTCTTACACACTGGTATTTTCCAAAGGTGATTCAATTTAGTTGGTGAAATGATCTTTAGTTCAAGTCTCATTGGCAAGGTATGGTGTTCCAGTCAATGAACACCAGTGAGAAGCCTCTGCTGTAATTCTTAGGTATCTTTGTTGTTATTGTTTTGTTTTGGTTTAAATATTAGGGAGCATCAATGGCATTAAAAATATACTGTATTTTCTAAGCGTTGTATTGCTAATGAGGGTTTTTATTGTTTTGATAATCCTGTTGTTGAGAAGTTGTTTGATTACTATTTTTTGTTTAATGTCTCTGTGTGTCTCCTGGACATTTTTCTCCTTTTTATCTCAGTCAAAACTTTCTTTCTTATACCTTCTGCAAAAGTATCGAGAGAATAAGAGTGTTTTAAAAAATTATCTTAAACTGCTCACATTTTTGAAAAACACAGATATTTTCAACTTCATGTTTTGAGTCTCAGGTGAAGAGTATAAGAGAGACTGTAGAAAACATTACTTTTGGAGAAAGTTCCTATTTTGGTTCCACAGATTGAATATCAGATTTTCCTTAGAATTTGACAGCATATGGAAATTGACATCCCCTGAAATTTGGAGACACCAAAATAGAAAGTAAGGCCAGATTTATTTTACTTTTAGTAATCTGGCTCTATTACCTTGAATAAACTAGTCTTTAGAGGATTATTTTCTCATTCTAAGATTCAGTAAACTTATTACAGACAATATAGAAAATCTAAAAATATATAAATAAGAAAACAAAATATAATGGGTAATTCTACAACCCAGATATAATGGTTGATGTTTCAATATATTTCTTTCCTATATTTTTTTAAATGCTTCTCAGATGTCTCTCTCTTTCTCTCTCTCTCTCTCTCTCTCTATATATATATATATTTTTTTTTTTTTTAAATCGGGCCTTGATTTGTTTATACTCAAAATTTGCTTTTTCTTTTACCATTACATTATAAGCATTTATAGAAAGAATGAACTGAAAAAAAGGCATTAAATATTCAATAGTATATTAAAAGGCTGTATATTATTCTTTATTTGGGCATGATATAATTAATTTTACTGCTCTATTATCATTAGGTAGAGACACATTTTTTACTATTATTAATAACCCTTGAATGACTGTTCCCATAAACGAATTATTTTTATTTCAGTTTCCTTGGAACCATCAAAACTTTTTGTATTCCTCTTATCAACTTGGATTTTTTTCTGTATCAAGGATGCTAACCTTTATTGAAGCAAGTTTTCACTTACTAGTTAGAATGTTAGAAACATTAGTTTCATTTAGTTAGGAACATTAATTAGAATATTTTTCAAAATTTTCTTAGCTATTTTTCACTCCATAAATATTTATGGGGTTTCTCCTCTGGGCTAGGGCTGCTAGGCAGCAAGATAGATGTGTCTCTGCCCTCACCAGACATACAGCATAAGTCTAGAGAAGGTCTTATATTTCTTCTTAAACTGAATTCTAAAATCACTTTGGCAAGTTAGAAAAAATGCAGAGATTTTAATTGTAATAACACGAAACCCGTGAAATAGAGAAGAATTGACACCCTTACAAAATTCAGTCTTCTATACCTGAGACACAAAAGGCCTATTTGTGTATTCTTTTATGATTTTCAGTGAAGAGCTATAGTAATCTTCATTTGTTCCTGAGTATTTGTTTTTAATTACAGTTTTCCCTGGGGAGAATTCCATGTTGTTGTTGCACTTTGAAAAACCTACCTTTTTTTTTTTCTGTTTTGTTTTCTGTTATAGAAGAAAAAGATTCATTTTTGTATATTTAGTTTATATTTGGCCATTTTCTAGAACTTTCTTTTCAGTTCCTCTAAGAGACACACATAGTGCATCTTTGGCACTACCAATTGTATGAAGCTGAGCAAGTTATGCAAGTCTTGGTCTTGGTTTCTCAGTGTGTGAGAAAGGTCATAAACCCACCTTATGGAGTTGTTAAGATCTAATGAGCTATGTAGTAAAAAGAACTTAGCACAATGCCTGGCACGTAGTAAGCATTTAATAAGTGATAGATTGTTAGTACCATTTCCTTAAATTCTTTAAATCATTTACTTCTTATTTCAATTTAGCATAATGTCTCCCACTACAATTAATAGCTTTTCCTTTGTAAACTTAGATACTATATTATTCAAAGTATAAAACTGTATTGCTGGTGGTGGTGTTATTATAATTACATGGCAGATTTTTCCTATGATATTATGATTCTTTTTGTTCCATTTAACTGTTTAATTCTAATTCTTCTATGTCTAATATTATAGTTGTGACCCCAGCTTTGTTTTTATTGTGATTGTGTGATATTGAAGGATATCCTTTTCTTTTTAATCTTTCTTGGTCCTTTTGATTTAACGGTGTTTCTATTAGCAGCATACATCCAAAATGGTTTATCCCAATCTCAAATATTTTGTTTAAAATACTTCTCTGTATTAATAATTGGTGTGGTAATTATATCTCACATTATTTGGAAACATTTTTATGCTTTCTGATTCTTTTGTTTCCGTTGCTTTATAGATTCTTTTTTCTTTCTTTCCTTACATCCTTCCTCCTTTCTTCCTTCTTTTTCCCCTTGTTATTTATTAGGTATACAATTGTTTTTAACAGTAGTAACTACCTTTACATTAAAAAAAAAAAAAAAAAAAAGAACTTCTTAAGCCTATATTTCTCTGACTACCAGCATGGAGAAAAAGCTGCTTTTGATTAACCACTATGTAAGATGAGGAAATGGCCTTTTACTAGTTTCCTTTCATTAAATCACTTCTCAGTTTGTGTTACTATATCTCAGGTGTTAGATCTGGATAAGAAATGTTAAATAATGATTTTTTTTAAAAAAACTATGATTTTTCTCTCACAAGAACCATTTTGAAAAATATTAATTCATCCGAATAATTACATTAAAAATTTAGATTTAATATTGCATTTATTTACCACCATTTATTTCATATCAATACCGTGCTATTTGCATTTTTAAAAATTTTGAGTATTCTCTCAACTTAAATATACCTTCGAGTAATTTCTTTTTTAAAAAAAGACATATGGATTATATACTTTCTGAGCCCTCACGTGTCTGAGAATATCTTTTTTATTGCCTTTGTGTATGTACCACAATTGCTCGTATATAGAATTCTTGTGTCACAAACGTTTCCCCATAAAATTGTGTAGACATTGTCTCATAGTCACGTACTATTTAATGAAGCCTAACAGAAGTGTATGACCAGCTTGACTTTTTCAGTTTGTTAAGTAACCTATATTTCTTTTCAGATACAAATAGGATATTGTTATATTTTTAGACCCCCCTTCCTCCCTTTTTTGTAGGTGTCCAAATGCGGGCTCTCCGTTTTCTGACTTCTGTAGTCTTTGTTTCCCGACTCATTGTTTTTAGTTGTTCTCTTTCTCTAGCCTCTAGAAATGTGCCTTGTATTGGCTTCAATGTCAGTGACCAGTATTTTTTCCACACAGTCTATGCATTTCCTCTTTAATGAAGATTCATTCGTAATAACAGAATTCTGGATCCCTTTCAGTCTTTTGTTAATTCATTCAACTCCTTTATCACCTACACATGCATCTCAACTCTCTTTTCAAACCAGTCTGTTTCCTGATCATTTTATCATTGATCTCTTTCTTTTGAGGACAGATTTTCTAAAGTTTTGTTAGAAACACTGAGGTGATTTTTTTCTGTAATCAAGGAAAAAGCCCTTTTTTGTGCTTTTTCTCTGTTTTTTCTGTGCTGTTGTCCTCTGAGTTTATGTTGGAGAATCTTCTGCTAAACTGTTTTGGGTTGGTTTGCTTATCCAAGAATGAGATGTCATCATCCAGATCAGGTTTTGTGACTATACCATGCCTGGTCAGTGAATTCTTCTTGAAGCACCACAGTTTTCCTTGTTATCAGAATTCCTCTCAAATCTCAAGCTTATGGCCAACAGTCCAGTATCAAACAATCATCTATCTTGTGACATTCTTTTGAACTGGGGAGGAGTTTTCTGTTTTGGTTATCTCAATTTGAATACTTTTAAGCATCATTCAGATATTCTCATTCCAGAAGTAATACGTAAAATCTGTAACATCCAAACAGCATCTCTTCTAGGGCTCTTTTTGATTCAGACACTTTTATCTTAGATGCAATATGTCACTGCCTGTTGCACCCCTTTGTGTAATGTCTTACTACAATTGAAGCCTATGAAAGAACACAGGACAGGAGGGACTGACAGGGGTTGAGAATGGGGTGGCACAGCGAAAATGGATTAGCTCTGGTTATCTCATAAGGCAACTTCTACTCAGTTCCTGATTCTATGGCCAGCAGGGCCACCATGTCGCTGGAAAGAGGTATACAGTGAAGGTTAACAAAACCCCCCAACCTTTTTACCCTCTAAAAAAGGATAAAATGTCAAAAATGTCATGATTTTTGGATGACATGAAATTTCTCCTGGAGTATGTCTGATTATTTATTAATATATCTGGTTTCCACAGCTATAACAACTTGTCTTTTTTCCCTCTGTGTTTCAAGGGTATGAAGAGAAGAGTAAATTGGATGCCCCTGAATAACCCCTAACCTAACACAGAAACATACATAGTATGATCCATAAAGAGAAGCACCCCAAGGGCTGCAGGTAAAACAGTGAGCAGAGAGTACACCTTCAGTATAAAGTGGTCATGAGAGGATCAGAACCAAGGCTTCTCTGAGGATCCAAGGGTGGTGGCCTCAGTATCATTCATGTGAGAATATTGGATACAATTGTTAGGTTCATATTAGAGAATCTAGAGGACTTACCATGCATAATGAATAAAAGGAATGTATAAATGGGAGTTGGCAGGGAGCTTTATGAAACTGAGGATCTGGGATTTGGGGTCAGCTGATGATATTTGGAAGATCTTTGCAATTCTGTTTATTAACCTGCTTATTCCCTAAATTAAATAATCTATTCATTGAAGTCTCAGCTGTGTGTTGAGAATAACATTTCAGGAAAACTGTCTTTAGATTCTCAAGTTTTGAGCATCCCAAGGGAGCCATTCTTAAAGATATCTCTCATTCATGCATGCAGCTTTTGAATTCACATTCTTGTCCCTGTTCAGAATAGAGCAGCTGTTTCTGCAACTGCAGGAGACTCTCCCACTTAGACTGAGGTCTGTCACTGTCATTTTATGGCAGACTGAATGTAGTGTTGGTTGTCAGTTTCAGAAAGAATTAAATATTGCCTGCTGTTGTATGTCTTTAATCTAGAGCTCCTTTTCAAAGCACAGTTGGGATCCCTCCTCTGAGTCTCCCTCCTTTATTCCTTGGGCTCCCTGATTGGGAGGAATCAAAAGGCACCTTAGTGTCTTCCAACCTTGAGATGGCCACACTTAAATGGTGGGAAACATGAAACCAAATCTAGAATCAGGATGAAGATTTGGGAAGTGGTATGTAGATAAGGGTTGGTGTATGGTCAGGCCACCCAAGATGGCTATTCTCTTGCTCTCTGTACATCCGCCGCTCCACCAGAGCCTGCTTCAACTACACCCTGCTCACACGACTGATCTTCCTACATACTTGCTCCGGCCCCAGTTAGTGATCATTCTAGCCTTTAGATCAGAACATCTCCACCATGATAGCTTATCAAAGGGACGGTGAGGGATGTGCCCCTCTGCTAGTTTCCCTGGTAACTGATAAGGCAACCTGCCATCAATTCCCCTCTAACTGCTAACCTTCCCCTCCCACCAGGAGCGAGGACTTGGTGGGGTGTCGCTCCAGGACCTTGCTTCAAACATGTAAGATCCTCTGAGCCATTAAACCAATGATGTCTCTATCACTGACTCTGGGCTCTTTCTTCAGTCTTGAGGATGGGCAGGTACAGGGCATGTAGGCCTGTGGGGTGCAGCCCGACAGTTGGTAACCAGAGACAAAGGGCCAAGGTTTATACCACCCAGTTTACCTGTCCTGCTCATGCAGGTGGCTCCCTAGACCTCAGGAGCTGACTAAGGGCCAGAAGGACTACTTAAAACTCACCCAGAAAGCTGAGCCCAGAGAGCAGGACGGATGGCCCAGGAGACTCAAGAAAAGAAGTCTGGTCAAGAGAGGCAGTCTCTGGCTGTGACAGACCATTAAACCCTATGAAAATAAGACTTATGGCTGAGCCATATTGAAAGTTCTGTATTTGGCAGAAACACTTTGCGTTGCAGTCAATAACCTTATGATTAAAATAAGGTCTTTGTTCAGTAAGAGAGCTGGCTGAACACTTTATCTTTCCAAATGCCCTCCCATTTATTCTGAATTAGCCTGTTCACACTTTAATGGATAGAAATTTCCATTTTAGGTTTTTATATATGATTATGCATTGCAGTTAAAGCGTCCTTTTTTTGGCAAGGTTTTACAATGTGATTTTATTTGTTTGCCAGTAAAATTTATTACCGTAATACTTTTACCATCCTCATTTAATCTTTGGACTTCTCTTTAAAAAAAAGTCAATTCACCATTATGCTTGCTACTCACACTGAGGTGGCTGGGAGGTCCAGTTTCACCGCGTATACACTCTTATTGGCTTTGTCTTGAATATTTTATTCTGAGGACAGTGAAATCAGATTTTACAGAAATAAATCATTTAGCCATATTAAGATCTGAAAGAGTTATAAATGGTTTATTGTCAGCCATTATTGTGAAAATAGAGAAAGAGGAAAAAAACGACCCCACACTATCATTTAAACATGTCACTTTTTCAGAATTGTGTTGAGGAAAAGCTTCTTTTTCTTATTTTGAAACAAAATTGGATAAATAACTTATATCTGGTTTATTTCCTCTTCAGCTGTTCTCTCATAGTCACTTTTAATATGAATATACATTTCTGAAACAATAACTGTTATCTCTAGGGAGTATACTGGGAAATAATACCTCTTGTATATGTATAAGAAGTATAAAAGAAATATTCCTTTATATGATTTTATATATAGATTATACATATAGATGAATTTCTCTGAATTTATTATTTATTTTAAAGTTTAAAATATTTCTGTGGATCTCAGAAATAAAGCATATAGTCCATTTCCATACTTTTTTTTTATAAAACCTCATATTAAGACCTAGTTAGTTGTTTGTTCTTTTGCCTATGGATGTATCTTCACTCACATATGTATGTGGATTTATTTGTTTTAACATTCATCGCATGACAATTTAAATCCTGGGAAATCACTGAAATTTATATGGGTCGAATGTTTCACACCAAACTCAAGTGCACCTAGGAAACCCTACCTCACATCTAGGAAAAATGGGTCCATCACTATTGATTCATTGGGCATTGGTTTTATAGAAAAATTTTAATTAATTTAAATTTTCAATATTTAGAATTTTTTTCTGAAATGATTGATCAATCCGATTGTATCATAGAGTTGTCCCTAAAAAGAGAAAGAATGATAATTTAACTAATGCTCAAGCTCTGGGCAAAGTACCTTCTTACTTCCCATCCAATAAAAGTTCTCTTGGGGGCTTCCCTGGTGGCGCAGTAGTTGAGAGTCCGTCTGCCGATTCAGGGGACACGGGTTCGTGCCCCGGTCCGGGAAGATCCCACATGCCGCGGAGCTGCTAGGCCCGTGAGCCATGGCCGCTGGGCCTTCGCGTCCAGAGCCTGTGCTCCGCAACGGGAGAGGCCACAACAGTGAGAGGCCTGCGTACCACACACACAAAAAAATAAATAAATAAGTTCACTTTAAGTTCTTAATAGATGCTGAATTTTTATTTTCATGTTGTTAAGGCACAGGAGGTATTTTAAACTCAAGTTTGTATCATTGTGCTTGAAGATATAGTTAATAGGAAAGGTGCTATACAAATAAAATCAAATTCTATATTCTACTATATATCCATATATCCATATACAGATCATCAGTCCAAATTTATATTCCTCTAAAAATATTTGTAAATGTTACTCCAAATACACATTTGGTAGATTCATTATTGAATCTTTATATAAAATTCATCTTCTATAAGCTGTTCAGAATCTTTAGAATTCTTCAACATGTCTTAATAATTGTGTTTGAGTAATGTTTTACATTTATAGGAGTTTTAAAAAGGCAGGTGCAATGTGACATATCAGAAGAAGCAAATTAAACTCTTGTAAAGCACAGCTGGAATGCTAAAAATGTGTATTTGTAATTTAAATATGTGACACCATCACACTGTAAAATCAGTTCATAATTAGAAAACATCTGTTTTTTCCAATATGATGCCTAATAGTATATTTAAATAATTTAGAATGCAATAAGAAAAAAAGTCAAGGAACAATAAGTGATTCATGGACATTTCTTTCCTTTTGTTTTAATGCCCAGTAGGAGATCTTGGAGGAACCTAGCCCTTTGGCATAACATAACTATTATTTTGCAGCTACTTTTTGGGTAGAGTATAATCATCAATGATGAAATGCATATGCCAAACATATGTGCTGTTGTGACCTTAGCGTGTTAGTCAAAAAAATAAATAAATAAATGGAACCAGGTTGTGTAGGTTGTAGTGTTAGAAAGGATTTACACACTGCTCTTTTTCTCTCACTCCACTCCTTTTTTTGTTGTTTGTTTTAATTGAAAGACATTGAAACAAATACAAGTTGATTATTTTAACAGGAAATTTATGTGAATGTATTGCAAATACAGAGGAGCTGTTGAGTTGTACGAATTCTGGAAATATACTTGAACCAGGTAAAATGTTGAGTTAAAACTTATCAGGATCAATTCGAGTTTAGCTAATAAAGTTTGAACAAAACCACAGTTTCTCAAATGAAGTTAACATGGTAGATTAGCCACACATCTGTCATCAGTGTTCTCATAGGAAGGTATTTATATATGTGTGATGAAAACTCGAATGGGTATTTTTATTCTAACTGAAATGTGCACGTTGAATAGTATCTTGGTTTATTGGCAGTAAATTGTGTAAGTTTTTTGTTGTTTTTTTTTAACCACAGTCCAAGTATTTGTTTCAGATATGGACAAACCAAATTTGTCTTGGGAGGTTCTGTTTTTGGTATTACCGAGGCTTGTGTCTGGAAAGGTTTGCAAATGCAAAAAAATAAATAAAAAGCAAAGCAAAAAAAAAAAATTTGCACCAGCTAAGAAACTGAATAAAAGCAGTCAGTAATACAGGTCAAAAGTACTTTTTAAGCTCAGTCGCCAGGCTGTGGTGAGTAAATTAAATGCAGCAAGACCTGACTTACAAGGAACTTTGCTGGAGGGAGGCGGTATATTATAATGCACAGACTCACCTTTCTATTTTAAATGGAGTTTTAGCACTTTCATTCTTGGGGGGTGGTGTGGGGGTGAAAACTCACTTTTTTGCTGGGTTAGAGTACACAAAGTTAATCTGCTACCATTTATATTCATCTACTTTGAATCGCCTTGTATCCACCTTTGCTGCCGCAGCCCACCACTCGCCATTCATCAGTTTACGCATTGTGCGCCAGGGCAAATAATGACAGAATATCTAGCTAAAGAAGGGGTACTTAATCAGCAATCAAGATTCAATTTGTTTTAATTTTAGCAGGTGTTTGTGAGGTACATTGATGGGAGAGATAATATGTGCTGCTTTCATTAGCTCTCTTGTTTTTGTGCTTGAACATTTAAGAGCCAGATGTTCGGAGGTGAGCTGATCAGAATATTAAGTCTCCAGAGGTTGGTTTCCATAGTGTTTTACATTCCTTTCTTTATCTCCCTCGATTCACCCTGAGCTCTGAGGTGCAAGTGCTTGCAATGACAGACACTATCTCTGCGTCCTGTTCAACTAAGGCTTTAAATTAGTGGCTAATTCTAGGCATAAAATAGTTTAATAATCTGTCATTAATTCTTGGACTCTAGGTCAGCCTCGTTTCTCATTCAAAACTCTTTCCCCTGGTAATCTATTTTAGAAATTATTTGTGTAAGCAGCTAGTATTTCATCAGGATTTTTTCCTGAAGCAAAAACACAGGAACCACATAAGCTGCAAAGGTAATGACCCCATCATCTTGTTAAATCAATATCCAAACTTGATCAGTGCTCTGTCATCAACTAGTCAAAACACAACAGTGATGACAACATCATGGCACGAACAATAATAGCAGGGTCATTCGAAATTGTTAGCTTTGCTGAGTTTGAAAGTTATTACTTCTTTGGAAGAAGTGTGAATATTCCTACATGAAATTATTTTATAATGTAATATAAGATTACTATGTTACAGTTTGCAATAAACCATTAATAGGACTTGGAGAAGATCTAATCAGTAGTTAGGCTTTGTTTTACAATTTTAACTCAATTGTAACTGAATTTAGCTTTTATTTAATAGCTTTTCTAGTTACGTTTTGATAAGCTGCACATCTTCTTTTTTTCTTTTTTTGGTTCTCCCCTATGTTAGGAACATGAATTCCCTTTCTACTGAAAAACAAACCTACCAATAAAGAGTTAATTGAACTGGCATTGGCAAGATATTTTCTCCCACTATTAATTGTTCTCTGTTTACTTTGATGCTCAAGGATTGTAGTGTTTTACAAGCATATTTTCTTAATTGTGTCACCTTGTACTATAAGTATGTCAGAGGGGAAACATTTGCAAGTGATTAGATATGGACCTATGTGTCACCAAATGTATGAGGTACATACCCTTATAGGATATAATTGTGATCTTTTAATATGTGGCCATTGACCCAGACTTGTTATTATCTATTATAGTTTATAATAATGTATCTCTTTATGATTAAATGATGATGCCCGGCAGAACACTATGATTAGCATTTCAGTTATTTATAGATTATGTCAGAGCAGTAATAAACATAAAATGCTGTTAATGTGTGGCTAATGAAATCTGGACATGAACAAGTTTATGAATTGATATAATTCATTTGAGTGTTCTAACTGAGCTTCTGGCTCTCCTCATAATTCAAAAGCTTAGCAGGGTTCACCGATTAGGTGGTAGACTTAATTTGCTACAAAAAGTCAATGGGTTTTCATCGTCTTGGGCCATCATACCCAGCATGGCTGATTGCATAAGGACTATACAAGTAATTCTCATAAATATATTTATTAAGCTTAACATGTTTTGTAAGGATAGGGCAGAATCAACTATTACACAACATATGTAGAACAAAAATCACAGTGTTAATTAGATATCCAAAAAGATATATATGGCAAAAATCATGAAAGGCTAGAGAATTATTTGATTATTAAAGGAGGAAAAGACTGGGGTGATTTGGAAACAAATGCTGATGAAGGCTACAAAATGAGGGTGCCTATTTCCTCCTTCGGGATACTCGTCAAGCTCACGTTAAATTCCATTTGACCAGCAATGACTGGAAGCTGCAAGTTGCATTTCTCAGGCTGTTAGTACAGGCTTCATGTCTATAGCTCAATTCCAGTCTCCAAGGAAAGTTTGTGCTTTGTTGTAATGATGTTGATATATTTGTTGGAAAAGGCTGTTTTTAGACCAACTGTGAAATCATGATTTCTTCTTAGGAAACAAAATCCGAAGATGTCTCTTAGGTTCTTAGAGATCAATCTTTACGGCTAGACAGAGACCACTCACCCTTAGCTTATGGAATACAGTTTCTGAACTCTCAGGCAGCAGGGGCTGGCTCCTTGATACCCACACTTGCATAGAATACTGCTAAATAGCCATATCTGATACATTTAAAAATAAGTCAGTTTTGAATGTTATAATGTGAAGAGAAACAATGCATTGATTTTCCAGCTTCAGTGTGAATGTAAAATATCTGGCTTCTTCACTGTTTTAGTCTGTTTAATTTAGGCACCACTTCCATGATACCAGATCTTGCTTTTTACTAATTCATCAAGGTTAGGAGGCAAAACTAGGACAAAGGAAAGGATGATTCAAGGTGGCAGATTTGGGGTCAGGATTATAGTAATAATAATAACGACTATTATTATTTCAGCCAACACTACCCATAACAGTAATGATCAATAAAATAAGTTGCCTCTGACTGAGCTACCTTGGGGATATTCAAGTAGAAGCTGAATGATTAGATGAATGATAGAAATCCAGACTTGATCAGAATTTCCCCACATGTTTTCCATGGATTATCAGATGCTCTATTTGATAAAAATATATATTCAAATTAGTGTGGGAAAACAATCTACTCCACCATGTGTCCCCTACTCCAATAATTAATCAAAAATTAATATGACTACTTAATCCAGACAAGAAATAGTTAAGGGATATAGTAGATGTTCAATAAGTTTTGTGTGTGTGGAATGAATATAGCCATTAATTACAATTTCCTGGAAAGTTCTTTATTGCTGAGATTGCAGCAGTTTTAATGCAAGCCAAGCTTTTGCATATTAAATACAGTTGATTTTGTTACTTGTCCTGCAGCTGTGGCATAAGGGTAAGTTTTTTTTGTTTTTTTAAAGGAACTAGGAAAACATCCAGGAGAATGGAATCTTTCACTCCTTGTTGACAGATTTTCCCCTAAGGATATTCTGTCCTCAGATTATACATTTATCCTAAAATCTTTTAGGACAGGATACATAGGCCTTCTCAGAGTTCTGTGGTTAGAGAGTGGAGAGTTGAGGCTTCCTTGGGGCTGGAGGGCTGAGAAGGAAGGGAAGGACCAGTGAGACCTGAGATTGAGAGCAGGTTGTGAAGACCCAGATGAGGGATGAGGAAGCTGGTTGTTGGATGGGAGGCTGTACTTTGCAGCTGGCCCTTACTCTTACGTTATGTTATTCCTTCTACTTAAAATCCACTTACACCTCTTCTCCACTCTCAGCTTTTCTCCTCCTCTTCTCATCTAAGAAAATTTCCTGTTTCCCTTTAAGATTAAGCACAAAACTAGTATCACTGCCTCTATGAAGATTTCTCAGGCTTGTATTCCTATCTTGTAACATTGTGTACCTACTTCTACTACTTGACTAGCCATGTTCTATTGGAAGTATGTTTATCTGTCTATAACTATTGCTTGAGTTTATCAAGAGTAGGGTCTGTGTCCTATCCTGCTTTCTGTGCGTTCCCGTGCCTAGCAAAAGTACCTAGCGAGTGTGATCTACAAGGTGATGAGCTTGGAAAGAAGGCAAGACTGTAGGGAGGTCAAGATGGTGTCCTTGGGGCTATGAGTCCCAATCTTTGGTATATGAGGCTAGAATCCATTCTCAGTCAATTCATTTCAACTGGGTAATGCCTATAAGCTTGTATTTGGGAAACAAACAAACAAAAAGAAAGAACATGAAATAAATATCTCCCCAGGGAATTGAGTACCCTCTTTTTGGCCCAGAAGGCGTCAGACATTAACTTTAAGTCCCAGTGCCTCACCAGGAAGGATAGTCAGGAGAAGTATATGAAAACCTGAGAGGAACTGGAGTCACCCAGACTTGAGTTTTTGCTTCTATTCAGCTGTGGATGGAAGATCTTATTAAACCCTTAAAAAAGAGGTGATCAATAAAGAAATACAACTGGGAAGGATATAAATATATATACATGTGTCTGGTTTATGTATGTGTATGTATATGTGGATAATATATGTATATATATTATATATAACGTTTATATGCAAACATATCTTTGTTTATTGCTTGATAAAGCCATATAACGTTTATCTGTAGGGTTTTGCTATGTTAAATCAGTTAAGCTAAGTTGGAAATTTCCCTAGTGCCAAACTACAGACTTCTACAGGGCCTCAAAGGTAGTAATGGAGGTTCTTGAGTTTTTTACAATATTTCCAGGAACTTAATTACCTGTGATAAGGCTGCCTATGCTGACTTAAATGACAAGTTTCACGCTTTTGATTTTAATAAAATCAACTTAATGTGGTACCCCTGATTTGCTCATGATGTTCTACACTAAAGACAGAAATATCTATACATATATGTACAATGAATGTCTTCTTACCTGACCTGGTTGGGACTGGTAGTTGTTCAAATTACTGGTAAAGTTGATAAAATCGAGAGTCATAAAAATAATATCTATATATAGGAAGCATTTTATTTCAACTTAAAACTTTGAATATGAGTCCAGTGATTGCAATTTCAGTCTTTTTTGCATAAAGTTTGCTAATGATCTAGCCTTTATGATCTTCAATTCCAATTTCTTTAAAATAGAATAAAAATTACAGATGCTTCTCAAGAAATCTGGAAGCAGAATCCTTCCGGGTTTTTTTTTTTTTTTTTTTTTTTTTTTTTT
>NC_041225.1:74098554-74120768 GCF_002837175.3 Physeter macrocephalus
ACAGGCTCCGGACGCGCAGGCTCAGCGGCCATGGCTCACGGGCCTAGCAGCTCCGCGGCATGTGGGATCTTCCCGGACTGGGGCACGAACCCGTGTCCCCTGCATGGGCAGGCGGACTCTCAACCACTGCGCCACCAGGGAAGCCCCAGGTTTTTTTTTTTAATAGCTTTTCCGTTGTGGCTTTTCCCAAAGCTAATACTATAGCCTTCGTGCGTGAGCGCACGCACGTGTGTGTGTGTGTGGGGGGGGGAGTAGCTCAGCTTTATCTATTTTCCCAAAGCATTGAATGTAGTTTCATTGACCGAATAATTCTTTATTTTGCCCTCATATCTCATTGGTTTGGTGGCCATTAAAAGTGCTTTTACACATATACAAGTACACATACAAACATATATTTGATTTACAACATATTTAAAATTAATCATGTTTTAATACAACTTGTTTACTTGTTAGAATGTTTGAGAAAAAAGAAGTCTTTGGCAAAGAAAGTTAAAATTATTTTTTAATGAATTCCTTGATTCCAGAGTCATAATTTAAAGAAACACATTCTTAGGTGGTTTAAGTGGAAATGGCTGACCAATAGGTTATGACCTAGGAGTATGGGTGAGAATAAACTCTGCTCCAACATTCAAATTTCTGCTAGGGAGACACTCTTAATGCAGCTAATGTTACAGGGAAGGTCTTTTTCTACCTGGGATAGGCAGCAGTCCAGGTCTTGCAAAATTGTGTCTCAATGTATGTGCTCTTATAGTAATATTTTGCTTTTATAGAATAAAATGCTTCCAACTTTTTATTAGGTTCTTCATAAAATTCTTTTTTTTTTCTCATAACATCTGTTAAGAAGTGGCTGAGGTCCTTTACTAAAGGTCTTTATTGAAGGTCTTTTCTCTATCCCAGAATCTATTCATGAAAATATTTCAATTCTGTGTACTTTGTTTGAGGAATATCCATTTGCCATAAGTAGGGCCAAACACTGAAGTCTCAGTGGGCCAGGAGTCTCCTCACCTGTTGTAGTTCAGGAATTTTAAACTACAAACCTAGCAATTAGGCTGGGATGTTACACCTTTAGAGAATGTTAGTGAACAACTATTCACGTCCTCTTCATTTCCCAGCCCCTGTCCATGTAGGTATGTTTATGTGACTCATTCTTACCCATATGTCACTTCTAGGCTAAGGCAGGTAAAAGTCGGTGGACCTTCTACTTTCTTGCTGTATCTCTTTCTTTCTGCTTTTCTTCCTCTTCTTCTCTCCCTCCCTTGCTCTTTCCATTGGTGTATTAGACATGAAGGACATTAGATGGAGGATTGCAAGATAGAAGTGGTCCACATCTGTGGGTCACCTAGTAGAGAATTATCCCAGTCAAAATGGGTGTGTGCTGGTGGAGGGTGTTAAGTCACTGACATTTCAAGGTTTATTTGTTACCACAGCATATATTAGCCTGTCCTGTATGATCTAGTGGTTCACTGTAGCATGAAGTTCATTGAAGGAACCAGAAGAATTTCAGTTTAATATGTTCTCACCTAGAACATGTTCCTATAAAATACTACCAACTATACTGATGAATCAGACCCAGCAAAAACAGTTATGAATAGCTATTTTTGTATCTGTAAAGTCTGGTTGTGAGTATACAGGTAATCAAAGAAGAAATTAAAATGGACCAGTTATAGTAGCGCCAACAAACAGCGGCAGAGGCCCTGATTTTTCCCTCCCTGCCTCCTCATTCTTGATGTTTATTAGGTACTTGCTAGCTTCTGGGTATTTTCTAAGAGCTTTACTAGGATAATCTAAATTAATCCTCACAATAACCCAGTGAGGTAGCCGATATTATTTTCCTCATTTTACAGATCAGGAAACTGAAGGCCAAAGAGGGACATTGACCAAGGTCACGTTGTTGGTAAGTGAGAGGATGAGATATGAAACCCAGGGCGTCTGCTGCCAGAGGCTGTGAGCTTAACCCCTACATTATGTTACCTAAGCCAGAGAGTATTTTAAAAGATGTCTACAATTGTGGATTTGTAGATTTATATGCATAGTTCTGGGCATGGAACCAATTCTCCAAAAAAAAAGTATTGGTGAATTTCTTGATGTGGGGCTTCCAGAATTCAACTCATTCTGGTCTCTGGGTTGATAAGGTTGAGGGTGGTGAGGACCTCATTCAGGACTGCTGAAGTACCTCTGTTGTTTGCAGCTCACCTTCATTTGGCCTCTTCTTTCTTGCTCAGAAATTCTGGTGGCTCCTTAAACCCAGAGAGACACCAAATGTTCAGAGCTCCTTTGGGAGAAGAAGGTTATGTGTAGACTGGATTTGAAAAGCCCTGTACCACAGAAATATGCTCAGCCTGGTGCATACAAATTATCTTAAAATACCCTGCGGCCATCTCCAAAGCTTGAGTAACTTCCTTTGCCCTGTTTGCAAGATTCTACCAATCTAACCTTTTTTTCTACTCTCTTTGGGCCACAGACTCTGTAAAACAAAGCAATTGGTCTAAATGATGTCCAGGATGCTTTGCTTTGCCAGCCAGGCAGATCATCCATATTTCTTATTGCTCCTAATATTCCTTTTCCCATGTAGTGAAGAGTGTTCAACCATTGAGGTTAGAAAGACCTGAATTTAATCCAAACTATACCACTTAATAGAGGTTTGTTCCTGGGAAACTTACTACTAAATCTCTGTAAATCTCTTCCATCCCATATCTCTCAATTATGAAATGAGTATAATCACACTGACTTAGTACAGCTTGGCCCGTCATTGGTTCTCAGTGAATGGTAACTTCCTTCACCTTTTAGTTTCTGTCCATCTGCACCTGTATCATATTTCAAAGCCTGACTTTTACTGCATCTATTCCTTGAAGGCTTCTCTGATGAATTCAACCCACTTTCTATTATTTCTCCTCAAATTGCTTTTGCACTTATTTTCCTATGCTCCATGAATAATCCTTCATTATACTTGACATCTGAGGTGACATCCATAATCAAATCTTGTTTAGTCCTTTTTCTTTGTGTTGATTGTCCAATGGTGTTCAGGTTGAGGGTAAGGAGGCTTTTTTCTCCTGCATTTCCCATAGAGCTGGGCACATAATAGGCAGCCAGTACATACTTATTTTAATTGTAAACTCATTTATCTTTGCTATAAACCAGCACAAAAAGATGGGGACAACTCAATTTAACAATTGCTTAATTCATTTTTGTAAGACACTGCATATGGAAACATAAGAGAAGATTATGTGTGGACTGGATTTGAAGAGCCCTCTACCACAGAAAATTGCTCAGCCTGGGGCGTGCAAATTATCTTAAAATACCCTATGGCCATCTCCAAAGCTTGAGTATCTTCCTTTGCCCTATTTGCAACATTCTGCTGATCTAACCTTTTTCCCCAATGGGGAAGAAGTTGTGATGCAAAAAAAAAAAAAAAAAAAGAGTGCAAAATAACTACTATAATGCAACTTGAGAAATAGAAACACAGACATCCAAAAGATGGAAAAAATACATCTGGTTTGGAAAATTAGAAAGGATGAATGACATGGTTTCCATTACAATGGGCACTGTCTATTATTACACTCTATCCATCGCTAGTCCAACTGCTTCATCATCAAATGTAACTGAAAAACTGCACCAAATTCATCTGGAATTGAATTGTAGGGGCTCAGCCTTGAGTGCATTAGGAGGGTGTTCCTTCTGTCCCACTTGGAATCCAGGTACTTATTCTAGTGGCCCCTAATGTCTTGGGCCTCCCCTTACCCAACATATCTCTTTAAAAGTAAATCTTCTAATGCAAAGATATTTGTATATAAATTTGGAATTACATGTGTTTTAATTTTTAAAAAACTAAACAGATATGTAGAGTGGAAATGTAAAGCATACACTTGTGAAAAAATCATCTGTGATCATTCCAGGACCCGTGCAGAGACATTTAACATTCTTTCTTCCACATGTCTCTGACCCAACACATGACTCTGTGAGCATTTGCTCCCTTATCTCCCACATCAGCCTCTGTTCAGTTACCTTTCAGTATCATTCACACTACACACATTGTTTTACAGTGGAACATTAATCTTTTTCCTGCCTCAGCAAAAAAGTGCTTGGTGTAATCATATATCACCAGTTCCAGCCATATTTTGCTGATCCTTTTTTAAAAATTTTAAACTTCTGGGCATTATTAGTTTTTGCCATATTGTTCCCACGCATAATTTTTGCCTTCCCTTTGAAGAGAAACCATACCTTCTTCCTTTTCTGTATTGAGTTAAGGAGAAAAAAAGATTTGAAAAGATTTGTAATTAAACTTATTACTTGCTTCAATAAAGTAATCTATCATGAATCACTCTTTAACAAATTTGACATCTGTAATAAAACTTCACTTTTACATACCTCTTTATGTCAGCCCAGATCTTTTAATATTCTGAGTGAGGGAACCAAAATAATCATAAACTCTTTGTCAGTACAATAGCATAAATGCCCTGAATAATTTGGAAACATCTATACGTTAAACTTCACTGTGGCCTACTTTGTCTTAACATTTCGAGTTTTCGTTTCAGGGGGGAGTATAAGCCAGTATGTTACCCTTTTCTTGATCTTAATGTGAAATTCTCTTTCTGCATATCTAAATACATATCTGACTCAACCTCTTAGAAACCTTACCCACATCTTTATCTCCTTCCCCACTCACTAGCTCGCCCATTCTGTTAAAGTTAAAAAGAATTATGAGTGTAAGCCAAGAGAATGCTGGGCTGCGGAAGTATGTGATTTGAAGATGTTGATGATAAGCATGGAGAATTACAACTACCCTCTTTAACTAGAATGTCATGTGTTTTCCTCACCACCCCCAGAATCCCACTGGCAACTTAGAGGAACAGTATTTTGTTTGGGTCTGTATCTTACTGTTGCAATATGCTGTAATCGAGCAAGCATGTTCCATATATGAGGCAATTTAATTTTAAAAAATATTTAGCTCATGGACTTTGGAAAAAAAACCAACTCACTTCAGCAATACTATAGAATTCCTGTAATCCCACTATCTAAGACAAAAGAGGACTAATTTGGAGTCTGGGGAACAAGGCTTGTTAGGAAATGGATTACCTAAAATACTGGTGAGATAAACTTCTTTAACAAAATTCAGGACACTTGGACTATAGGCAGCCTTTGTACAAATAAATATAAGTTCTGCTTTACATAATAGGTAGTTATTATATTATATAAAATCCAGTACCTAAAGATTAAGGTACTATTTTTTTCAAAATAGATTTAATTATGTTCACCAATTTGAGGTTGACGCCACTGGAGACCACTACTCCCTTTTATAAAATTATCTCTGTCCTTCCTCCCCAAGTTTTATTGTGAGAAGGAGAGTACTGAACTGAATTGACAGTGGTTAAGTCTTGCAGTTTGCTTTTTCTATTTTCAGTTAGTTATTAAAAGATTTGCTAATAATTCTTGTCCCATTTATTCTATCTTTATAGAATGTTTCTTAGAGTAAAAATAGGTATTTAATTCTTCATAAGAATCTTTGAATTCATAAACAAGATGCTTTTAAGATCTATCTACAATTAGGATGGCTCTAAACTCTCTAATAGCTGTATGATATCAATATGGGAGTCTGTAAACAAAGTCAGCCCCAGGTGCCATTTAGAGTTTGGGTTCTACAGTAAGCATGGATGATACTCAGATTTTTTTTCTTCTTGCTTCAGAGTATAATGGAAATGGTCAGCAACCATGCACCAAGCATACTGTTAGATGCTTACGGGCATAGAAAATGGTTGGAAGACATAATTGTTCCCTGTAAGAGTTTCCAATCTGATTAGTGAGAAGACTCAGAGCACACATAGAGGACGATCCTGCAATAGCTCATACATCCAAACAGAATTAGGACGGGAGAATGTTCTGGTGTAAAGTAGTCAAAAGGATATTCTGGAGGAGACAGAATGTGAACCAGGTCTCTGGGTCCAGGGTAAGGAGGAAGCATTGCAAGGCAGGGTAGAGGGGAGCAGAATGGAGCAGAGCTATAAACAGCGTAAGGAAAAGAATGTTGGCGTGAGTTCCCATGAATATGGGGATGGTGAAAAGAACCCTGGACTGAAAGTCAGAAGAAGTATGAAATATTTAATGTTTCTGACATTCTGCTTCTTCTTTTATAAGGTGGAATAATTATACCTACTTGGCATATCTTATAGAGGAGTTGATGGCTCAAAAATAGTATTTGTAGAAGTGCCTTGTAAGTTGTAAATCCGAGTTTTGTTCATCATCGTTATACTTGTGACTGTGTATGTGGGGGGCAGTGTCAGAAGGAAGCAGAAGAGGACACCTAGGAAGGTCATTGCTAGTGGAAAGGAGGTTGGACTTGCTTCAGGAGACAGAACTAGCCACAGGAAAAATTATACAGTTGAATTACATTTAAAAAATATTTCCTGATATTGTAATAGGTGATAATGATGAAGAGTCAATGGCGAAGAAAACAGACATAGGCTCTGCTCTCCCTGATCTTACGATCTTTTTCTCGCCAGAACTTTGACCTTTTGCCAAAACTACAGAATCTTCATCATGACCACAGTATTACCCCTTTCAGAAATACTGTCTTAATTATGGCCTCTTGAAGACTTAAACACATTGGGAAAAAATGACTAAATGTTAAGTCACATAAAAATGCCAGGTGCTGCGAAAATCTTCCTAAGATTTTACAGAGGAAGGAACAGGATAAAAATAGTATTTGAGGAATATTACTTTGTTGTGGGTGTGAAGAGCGTACTGTTGAGAAGTGTAGCAAAGACATTTACTGTTTCCTGAATATCTGAGTATATTCAGATATTATAAATATCTATAATAATTCTGGCCCATGGGCTATGAACAGACATATTTTTCTTCTAGGCAATGCATTCAGGAGTCAGTGTGTGACCCACCAGCTCTCTTTCCCCCTGTTACGGCCATCCTGGAGGTCCCTGGTTGAGAGGGCAGAGACCCAAGATGGAAACAACTTGTATCTCTGAGCCACTTCATGTTGGGAGCTGCTTTGGAGAGGTGTTGGGAACCGCAGCAGACTTTGTGTGAGCATGAAATAAACTCTTTTGGCTTAAATCACTGAGTCCTAGCCCGACTCTTACAGTGAGATGGGCTGGTGACAGTAAGACCTGCTAAGTGACAGGAATATTCTAGAGATGAGATGATACAGAGTTGGGAAATGCCTTGAATGCTCTGCTTACAGTTCCTGGTCCTTGTGTAATGTCATTTCCTTCAACCTGTCACCCATTAATAGAAGGCTGCAGATTGAAAACCAATAAAATACATTTTTGTTAGTCTTTTCAAGGTTATATAAAAATAAATTTTAAAAAACATAGCAAACAAACTGAGGACTAAATCCCAAGGGTGGTACTTCGGCACTGAGATATGCCACTGCAATTTTCTCATGTCCAGATTCTCTGCTGATGACAGAACAAGCCAGAAATGACTCTAAACATCTACTGCCATGACTTGTGGGCTTTGTTTACTGTATGGGCAGTTTCTCAGTGAAGAGAGGCATTTCAGTTATTGCCAGTAGCTGTGTTCCTGTTGACATCTTGATGCTGTATAGGAAAGAGTTAGTGAGCTTTTAGCCTCTGGAGCTAAACACATTTTATCAGGAAAAAATTTCAGCAATTGACTCTCATCTGGTCATGTTACTTATATCTTGTTATCTCTCAAGGGCCCTGTAATTAAAGCAGGTGTGTGTCCTCTTAAATTAGAGATGTGGCAACTGTAGACATTGTAGTAAGTTCTAACAGGAGACCCTAATGGCTGCTAGATTCAGTAATTATAATGAAGCTGGTGGGAGTGTTTGGCCAGGGAAAGTGTCAAAATGGGCAAATATATCCCAAAGTGATGGGATTATAGGATACATCATAACTGGACCAGGAAACACTGCAAACAAAATCTCAAAGACCCCTTCCTTCATCCTATCTCCTTCCTCCCTCCCTTCCTTCCCTCCTTCCTTCCTTTCTTCCTTTGTTCCTTCCTCTGTCCCTCCTTCTTCTTCTTCTTACTTTCTCTCTCTCCCTTTTCCTCCTTCCCTTCCCTGCCCCTTCCTCCCTATGAGTAGACCAAAGCAGAATTTTTATTAGATGTTTTTCCAATATTCAATGTAACAAGCAAGACAGACATTCTTGCTTTCAATTATTAACTAATATCTTAATAACTAATATCTTAATAATCAAATGACCTCAAATTGCTTTAGTGGCAGTTTTGGGACTACTTTTCCTATCTTAACTGGGTAAAGAACATGTTCCATAATTCTTGAAGACTGTGGAAAGGTAAAGACAATTGAGGAGAAAGAAAAACTATTCAGGTGAGTGAGAAGAAGGTAAGAAGAAAAATGTGACAAAGAGGACCTGAAAAGGAAAACCAGGAAAGGAGAGAGTGTGTCTTGAGGCACATGGAGGAGGGGAAAATAAAGGTCTTCCTCTCAATACATAGTTGTTTAGCAAAGGTAATGCCGCATAAATGATATTTAGTGTTAATGACTATGCTCAATGCTCTTATATTGACCTGTTAAAATTGACTTTAGGTTTTAGAGCAGTTTAGGTTCATAGCAAAGTTGAGAAGGTACAGGTATACTCCCTGCCCCCCCCCGCAAAATGAACAGCCCCTCCACCCCCCGTTATCAACATCCCGCACCAGAGTGGTGTGCTTGTTACAACTGATGAACCTACACTGACACATCATAATAACCTAAAGTCCATAGTTTACATTACAGTTCATTCTTGGTGGAGATTTCCCATATAGCCCCTGCCCTTGTGCAAGCTTGGCCCATTATCAACATCCCCCAGCAGAGTGGTACATTTGCTACAGTTGATGAACCTATATTGACACATCATAATCACCCAAACTCCATAGTTTACATTACAGTTCATTCTTGGTGTTGTACATTCTGTGGGTTTGGACAAATGTATGACAACATATATCCATCATTATAATATCATACAGAATATTTTCACTGCCCTAAAAATCCTCTGTGCTCCCCCTACTCATTTTCCCTGCCCCCCATCCCTCCATCTCCTGGCAACCACTGATCTTTTTACTGTCTCTATAGTTTTGCCTTTTCCAGAACATCAGTTAGTTGGGAATCGTAGAGTGTGTAGCCATTTCAGGTTGTCTTCTTTCACTTAGTAATATCCATTTAGGTTTCCTCCATGTCTTTTTATGGCTCGATAGCTTAAACTTAGTCTTTGAGAGGAATGTAAAATGAGCTTCTTAAGTTATCCTAGAGCAAGAAATATGTAGTAGATGATACTGGTGCCCGCACCCATGTTCCCTTGGCCCACTCAGCCCTAGTAAGCACTTCCTGTGCTTGCCGCTAGCTTCCCACCTCCGCCTCTCTACTTCAGGGCTTTCTCTTAAGCCTTGGTTGGTTTAGCCATGAATAGGTGGAGCCTTGAAGGAGGCGAGGAGCTCTAGGGTCAGGGCAACTGTCAGTTGTGAACTGGACCAGAAGTTTGATGCCCCCCCCTTCTAATCCTGCAGTGGAACAGTTCTGAGGTTCATTTCTTTCTGGTTCCTGAGGGGCCTCAGAGGGAATAAGCCTCAGGTGTCCACAGTGATGATCAACTCAAAACTCACCCTGCCTTGCTTTCTCTCCTCTTCTGACTCATTCATCCCATTCTTTCCCTCCAGCTTCCTGGACTCACATCCAAACAACCGCAGTTCACCAAGCCCTTGTCTCAGTTTTTGCTTTTGTAGGAATCCAAATTAAGATACATTACTTCCATAAAATGTTTTTCAAACTCAACTCCTGTGTTTATTTGATCTAATTTTTCAACTATTTTGGGAGTAAGTTGGATTGAAATATGTTTACACAGACACAGAGCTCCTGTAAGGATGGGAAACAGAATTATGGAACAATTTCTTTCCTTCTCAAACAGTTTTTCATTGGTCAGGCTAGATGCTTACTACTGCTTTCAGGGTTATTATTGGAAGTGCTAATTGGTTAGTATGCAACACAGCTTGTTATGGCATTACAAGGGGAAAATGCTAAAAGTAATGTATTATTTTTATTTCCTTTTCCTCAGCCCCACAACTATTGAGAACCATTTAACCTCTAAGTTATTAAGGAATTTTTTTTTCTTTAGAGATGACAATGCCTGATGATTTCTCTGTCCTTAGGGCAAGGGTAACTCTTGGTGTGCTGCCTGAACCAAACAGATAAATATAATTATTATTTCTGTATATTTGATGATGGAAGGATTTCAGGCTCCACAGACTGATCTTTCTGTTGCCAACTGCATGCTGCCGAAACCTTGATTAAAGGCTCACTGAAGTAGTTTATCAGTATTTGTTTGGTTTCAGGAAGTAAAATATGTGAGCTCAATATGAATGACAGACTACGTCCAGCGCGAGCATTTGTTTCATCAGCCAGGGAAACTCAGAATCCTTGCTGTAGATAATGTATGAGGAAGATATTTTCCCTTCCCAGATTTGCATAGAGCTCAATAGTCCTCTGATTCCAGACATATTATGTTCTGTGGTAGCTTTCCTTGCCTCCATCTTCCTCTTGCAAATGTGAATGTGCTAGAATACAGACATCATTTAAAAAAATAATTTAAACCCTTCAAATTCCCCTGTCTGGAAAATGTTTATACAATTTGTAACAGAGAAGCCCAAAGCACTGCTGAAGACAGCCAAAATATTTTGCTGACTTTTTGAAGGGATCATTTCTAGTCAAGGGGAGAAAAATACTGATCCTGATAAAAGGGGAAAGGAGTGAAAAAAGCAGGTTCTGATTTTTATGCTTTCATAAATTAGTAAGCAAATATATTAAGACATTCTTTTAAAAATCCTAAAATGGATGGAGCTAGGCTGTGAAATGCCCTTTAGTCTCTTGAGTCTAAACAAGCAAAAAAGTTAGGGACACTATAATTAATCTGATGTCTTCTCTGTGTGTCTGAGAGAAAGAGGGGGCATGGCTGAGAGATGAGGTGGGGGAGAGGGAGAGAGAGAATATAAGAGAGGGAGAGAGGGAGAGGGAGGGGGAGAGAAGAAGGCAGGGGAGAGGAGAGAGGAAGAAAATAGAGAAAACGACTTGGTGGAGGAGGTAAGAGACACACACACACACACACACACACACACACACACACACGAAACCATCATATGAGTATTTCCAGAGTTCACTTGGTGATTGTAGAATGGTGATTTTATTTTTAGTGCATACTCTCCTACCCCTAAATGGAAAACATTAATTAATACAAATAAACTTTTGATAAGTCTCAATTATTTAATCTGTATATGAAATTTGAGGTATGTATCCTAATCAAGCCTTTTAACATTAAGAATTTTGAGTCTTTTCATTTTATCATTCTCATGAACCTGAGTCTTTGTCATTCTGTATGGACACACCATGTGCAGGAGTGATTACAAAAACAAAACAAAACAGACATCAAAGAGGGATGCCTTGATTTCTTTCTGTGGAGCAAAACTGAAAGAAACAAAGATATTCACAGTCTATTGTAACTTTGGTGGTTTTCCAAATTGCCTGCAGTACCGCGAGCTCTTTGTTCAGACCTTTTAAAATGACACAAACAGAAAACATGCAGAACATTTAGAGTGAAGGCTGACAGTATCTTTTCAGCTAATGGGACTTGGGGGTAAAAAAATAATAATAAAAACAACCTGCACAATGTGAATTAGAAAGAAATACCTGTCTTTTAGATTTTGGGGCTTCTCTACATTTGTAATATAATCTTTATATTTTGAAATGGTGGTTTATGTCCTTTTTTTTCCCTTTTATTTTCTTTCATTTAAAAAAAAAACCCCTTCTATGTGTGGGATAAGCACGCAGTGAAGTATATGATAGGCGCTACAGTAATTTTGAAAATGTGTATTATTTGGCAAAATAGTCTGTAGTGACTTCATCCCATTGTGTACATTTGTATTTGGACACTTCTTTAAAGGTGAATTTTTGATCTGATGGACCATAATGACTTCTTCCACAGCACATCCCTCTCAGATGCTGAATTATTGGGCCTCCACTGCAGTTATGGTTTATTGGGTAAATAATAGTCTGCCTGTACCAAGGCAAAAGTTATGGATGGTCCCACGCACGTGTTAGCTGCCTGCAAATCTTGCCATAGTTCCACTGGAAACAGTTACCAGAGTGTACCGGCCAATGGGAGGGGCAGGGGTTCCCTTTGGATAATGACAGTGCTGTGCCCTCTACACTCTTCAGGGTCTTTTGTTCTTCGTTTTTCCTTAGAACATGACAGCAGCTCTGAGGGATCAGTGTTGGGAGCCAATGAGAAAGCTGAATCTTAGTGGGTTAATTGACTCTCGCGGGGCCTTGGAACTCTTTGGATGTAGAGCTTGGCTGGGAAGGTGGGTCTCCCTCTGTGTGCTGGCCAGCTTCCTCCTCCTCCACAGATTCTATAGCAGGTGTAGAGCAAGGAGGCTGAGATTTAGCATTTCGCTTCAAGGAGAAAAAAAAGATTAATATGATGCTTAAATGTCAACAACGTTCAAGTCTGGTCACATTTTGAGACCAAAAGAGAGAAACCATTTTAAGAAATGAACAGGAAAAGAGTGGTAGTGCTGAAAGGAAGAATTAGTCATTTTATTTAAGATCTGAAGTTCTAGGTTTGGAAATGTAGATGGCAAGGACCTTCACTGCAATCACAGGTGTATGGAACTAGGTGCTAGTTCAGTAATGTCACCAGGAGTGTTTTTTCAACAAATGGCCCAAATCGTGTATTTCTTCAAATAAATTTCTTAAAAAACAAGACAGATTTTCAGAACTGAGTTTGTTCTAGGGACTTACACTCAGGATTTTCAAAATGTGCTCCAAGGTGGCCTTGTCAGAGTGGATACATTAAGAATTTCCCAAATTCTCCATGCTAAAAAATACGAAGACTTCACCCTGTTTACCTTTTACTTTGCCCATCTATTTGTTCTTGCTGATGGGATTACATCCCACATATTTTTTATGCAATTGGAAGGTAAATGTGTATTGCTGTAATCTTATATACAAGTCACGCAGCTTGGCATTGCTGGATATAATAACATGAGTAAGATATTATCCCTGCTGTATTAGTTTTTTTATTGCTGTTTTATAAATTACCACAAATTCATCAGCTTAAATCAACACCCATTTATTAGCTTCTGTGGGGCAGAAGTTCAGCACAATGTGGCTGGGTTCTCTGCTCAGGGTTTCACCAGGGTAAAATCAAGCTGTCAGCTGGGCTGTGTTTCTGTCTGTAGGCTCTGGGAAAGAACCAACTTCCAGGTCATTCTTGGCAGAATTCAGATCTTTGTGGTTGCAGGACTGAGGTCCCTATATTCTCTCTGGCTTTCTTACTGGAGGCTGCTTATGATTCCTAGAAGCTTCCTGCATTCCTTGCCACGTGACCCCCTCTATCTTTAAACCAGCAATGAGAACTTCTCAGGCTTCAAATTCCCTTTGTACTTGGATACTCTGACTTTCCTTTCTGATGAAGAAAATTTTCTGCCTTTAAAGGTCTCATGTGATTAAGTCATGACCACCCAGATAATCTTTCTATCTTTTTTTTTTTTTTTTTGTGGAATGCGGGCCTCCCTCTGTTGGGGCCTCTCCCGTGGACGCGCAGGCTCAGCGGCCATGGCTCACGGGCCCAGCCGCTCCGCGGCACGTGGGATCCTCCCAGACCGGGGCGCGAACCCGGCTCCCCTGCATCGGCAGGCGGACGCGCAACCACTGCGCCACCAGGGAAGCCCCTAATCTTTCTATCTTAATGTCAACTGATTTGGGACCTTAATTCCATTTGTAAAATCTTCACAGCAGTACTTAGATTAATGCTTGATTGAATAACTTGGAGGTGTATGTACACCAGTGACCAGGAATCTTGGAGGTTCATTTTATAATTTTGCCTACCACATCTGCCATAAGGGAGACTGAAGTCCTTTAAGATGGATAAAACAAGGATTAAAAGAGATAGGCTGCAGGAAGAATGATAAGAACTGCAGGAGAGGGATAAACCAGATGTTACAGGGGTTTAAAAGTAGAAATAACCACTTTTGCTTAAGAAAATCTAGAGAGATTTCATGTAAAGAACCTTGAAGGATAGGTAGTATTTTTATTCATGGAGATTAGGATACTCCAAGCAGAGATAACAGTACAAACAGTGGCACAGAGATGGGAAAGGGAAGCATGTTGGAGAAATGGTTAGCAGCACTATAGAGATTGAGCATGAAATACATTTGGAGTATTTGGGAAGGACTTTAAATGCCAGGCATATTAATTTGTCTCAAAATTGGTGAGAATGGGCCATCTCTAAAAGTTATTAAATATGAGAGAGTTGTGATGAGAACTATAGAAGGATTGAAAGTGGAACAGGAAAATGTTGGAGTTAGAGGGGGTATCCAGGGAGGGTCTCTGGCAATAGCTCAGAAGGTAACGAAGACCACAAATCTACTAGGGGAAGTGAGAATAGAGGGAAGAGAATGGATGAATGTGATGAGGGAGTCTGTAAACTTGAAAACAGATTGGAAATATGGAGGGAAAGGAATGGGAAACCGACTCCAGCTCTCATAAACAGAGACAGACAGGGATGTTGGATTTTCTTTGGAAAGAAAATGCAATGAGATAGGTTGTACATAGCACACAATTCAGATGGCACCATTGTTGAAAGTAGTCTTGGACCTCAGCCATCGACAGGAAGGAGGGAGCCAAGGCCATACTAGACAAAAGGCTAGTGGAATGGAACTAACTGGGCTCTAAGGCTGCCATGAATGAGCAAATACAGAATTAAAATGAATCGAGTCATGGCAGTAGAAGTACGCTGATCACTGGTAGTAAGGATGCTTGGGGTCTCAGTCATTTTGGAGAAATCAGTGGCAATAGACATGGGGGTATAGGCTAGTCCCCAAATGGAAGGGGTTAGTAAAAACTAGTTAGGATACAAGGGACTCAGCCGTCTCTTAGAAAACTCGTGCACTCTTTAGAAACTATTCATACAAGGTATCCAGCCATAGAGGTGACAGAAGTTGGGGGAGGCAACCCACAGTCCAAGGGCCTGCAGTAGACACATTGGGAACAGAACTAATGTCAATTCCATGGACTAGACTGTATCAGTGCAATGATACATATCGGCCCCCTTGGAAATGAAATGGCACAGTCTGTAAGGTGAGGATGTTACGATCAATTTACAATCGGAAGGGACAGACAAGGCTAAGACTATTATTTAATATACTGATTTTCAGGAGAAAGTCAATCAAAACTTCCTGGCAGGCAGGTAGGAATGTGGTTCTGTCCCTTAGAAAAGTGATAGTGATTCTATCTTCCATAGAGTTTCGAGGGAGGGCAGGAATGAAAATTTGAAAATTTCGATATATGAAAAACATAGGGAGGAAATTATTATAAACTCTTCATTAAACTTTAAATGGAGAGAAAAGAGCTGTGCCAAAAGGAGCTGTGCTCAGGAAGGGGCAGGATTGTTTGCTTATTTTAAAGAATCTGGTGGCTTTATGCTTGTTTGTAGATGGAGGAGAAGGAGCCAGGGGCACTACTGAAGGTGAGGAGTGAGGAGAGAGGAGCGATCAGGTGGTGTGAGGTCCTGGAGGAGAAAGAGAAAGGGATGAGGTCGGAGCAGGGTGAAGTTAGTGGGATCTCCTCTCTGGTGGGAGGAAAGGCTTAGGTTCTTTATAAAAAAAAAAATGCAGGCCACATCATCCTCAATCAGTGATGTTGTCCATCTAAAAATTATTAGTATCTCCTTCCTAAAACCTGTTTTTGAAAGTACTCATGTGATAGGTCTGCTCATATTGTCCCGTGCGTGTGCTTCATATTAAGACTTAAGTTTTCAAACTTTTCCTTGAAGTCTTCCATTGACTCACCCTTGTCTTCAGGAGGCTGGACAAGGAGGGTGGGAATGTCCTTAGAATTCCTACTTATAACTTCTCAACTACCCCATGGAGTACAGTGACAGAGGGCCCCGGCACCAAGCCAGGGAAGGAAAATCAGAATCCCAAAGAGTCAGCGGGAGTCAGCGTTAGCAGTGCCAAGCCAGGAGAGAGGAGATGAGGTGCCACCGGAAGATGAAACAGAGAGTCAGCTGCCCAAGGAGACCACAAAGCTGGAGAATGGAGCTACTGGGAGAGTAGAGAATGAGTCGGGAGGGAAGGGCCAGAGCAAAGCCAGAGATGTGGTGAAGTAAGGCATGGCTGAAGTGGTGGATTAGTTTAAGACAGTTGTGCAATTGCAGGACATAATACCGAATGAAAAGTTGCTGTTGTTGTTTTCCTAGCAAGACACCTAAGATGTCCCTACCAAGTTGCAGAAAGTCTTAAAGTAGCAGGTTCTTTGAACAATCTCCGAGCCCGTTCATGCCCCAATCTCTCCTCCCCGGTCTTTTTGGGCATCTTTGACGATTCAACCCAAAATACCAGTTTTACCTAAACTTTTCTGCCCAGCTTCCATTTTTGCCTGAAATAGCCTCCTGGTACTATCTGCCAAAGGCACTCTGTTTATTTAGGCCGTGAGTTTCTGAAATCCCACCTGATATCCAGGCAAAAATATTGGCATAATTATGGAACTTCCTGCAACCAGCTCTTCCAATCCAAACAAGAGACCATGGCATCCCTTCCACCTCGCATCCTCCAAGAGGCACTTCACCTGTTGTACACGATGTTCAAAGAGTCTTTGTGAATATAACTTAAAAAATAATATGTTCCAATCTTACCCTGTCCTCCTCAAATGGTCATTTTAAATTCGAAGTGCTTTGTACGCATTTAAATCTCTTGATCTCAGGTGAACCCAGTACAATGTAATATTTTATTCATTTTATCTAACATGTATTTCTTGAGTGCTCGCTGTCTTCCCTGGGCGGTGCTGGTATGGCGGTGGTGCTGGTGGCGGTGTGTGTGCATGTGTAGGAGATGGAGATCCAGGTAGAGGAAATGATGTCTACAAGAGCAGAGGCATGCCTGGAAGAATTGCAGTGCGTGCACTGTGGCTGGAGGACAAGATGTATGGATGCATGAGGGCATGGTGGTGTGGGCAACTCATCCGACAACCTCTGTTGAAAAGGAGCTGAGGTGTTGCGCTGAGGTGTTTCTCTGAGGTGTTTGGAGTGTATTCCAAAGGCAGTGAGGGAGCCGTAGGTTTTCAAGCAGGGGAGTAAAATAACTGTGATCTCTGTGAAGAGATCTGAATCTTTTTCAGTGACGTGAGCTAATCAGGAAAAGTTTTGCTGAATTAAATTATGTTTCATGCATGTGAAGTGAATGTAAGGCAGCGGCTGCACCGGAGTGGGGAGAGGCTGGAATCTGGAAGAACTGATGGACCACTACACACATTCAGATAAGACATGGTGGAGATCATAGGAATATGGATGACTTCTGGTTTTGTCTTTGGATTTCTGATTATTTTGCCGATTTCTTAAAATGAACATGAATTACATTTATCACTTTAAAAAACCTCATAGACCTTATTATGAAAGAAAATAGCAATGACCGACTTTGGGAGGGTGGGGAGAGAAAAGGACAGAGTTGAGAGACATTTTGAGAATGCTGGACTTGGATGAAGAACAGACCTCCGGCCACACCGTATATGTACAAGTCCTGTGTTAGATTTATAGTGTTGGATTTTGATTGCTGAGTTCTTCTGAGATTATAAAGAAATCTCAGGCCTCCGTGAGTATTGGAGGCTGAGGTGGTCTCCCTAACGGACATTTGGGAAATTGAGGCCCTCATGTAGGGAGATGAAGTTCATGGGAAGGATTACAACCAGGCTAGAAGGAGGCTAGTCTCTTTCAGATCTCTTTCTTTCAGGTCAGCCCTTTATGGGAGGCAACAGTGCTGGGGATTTGGGGGACACTTTTCAGGGATGGGGAGGACCATCTACTGCTGGCTGCAAATTGGGAGTTAGGAAGCACCAGCCATCCCCAGAGGGCTCCACACTAAAATTGACTGAGCCGTATCTCATACATTAGACTATTTAGTTGCTTGTTATTCTTGTATTTATTTCCTTTCTATTATCTTTGCTTAGTGGAATCTTGTTTTCACTTTGTCTCAGCTGGGCTTTGGGGAATTGAAGAAAAAGTTGTGTATCCATGTTGGGCTAAACCATGCAATGGGGGCCCCTCTGTGTGGCCTTGGTAACAGTAATTAGCATGAGTTCCCCAGGGGAAGGTGTGTCTCAGGATATGAGTGGGAGGCTGTGAGTTCCAGATAGCCTTCACTAGTGGTGATTCTCTCTCTCTGTTACTGTGAAGGATTGGGATCTGATCTTTTTAAAGGTATCTGCATATAACTTGGTGCCTGTTAAGTTGAAGGTAAAATTGGGAAAGAGAGAGGGTTTGAGTATTACTTGGTGTTCTGTTTGCCAAGTGAGAAGACAGATGCCATGGACTGAAAGGCACTCCCGAAGGACAGGTTTTATGAGGAATAATTGTGCTTGACATAGACATGTGAGGGTGAGGTGTCTTTGGTCTCATCAGGTGCACTTATCCAGGAAGTGGCTAGATTTGTTCTTTATGTGGAGAAAGACATTACACACAAGAGCTAGAACTTAAGAAGTCATATCCAAACGGGGGATGATAAAACTGGTTCTTCTGTCTCAGAGCATTGCTGTAAGAACAAAGTCAACGGTGACAAGGCTATGGATTGATTCTGGAAGTAGAGTGGGATAATACATGCAAAAGTACCGTAATATATATTACTATTATTGAAAATAATAAGCAAGAGCTCCGTGTTTTTTTGCTATCTGTCCCCTTCACATTTCTGCAGTGTATTATTACTCTTTCTGTTCTTAGAAGCACTTTTAATTATGTTATTGTCAGACCTAAAGCTAAGATTTATTTGGAGAACTCCTTTGTCCTCTGGTAAGGAAGTTTTTAGTTTTTTCTGGAAGAGTTGTATTTAAGATGCAATGATTAAAGCTTAAATATAGCATGATCTCAATCTGACTAAAATCTGGTTCAATCTTTTAAAAAATCATTGTTCTTTAAAGTCTGGTAACTTTTGGTTTCATTCAGACGGGACTGAGAAAGCTACTCACATTTGGAGTTGAAGGAAGGAAATAATTTCTTTTTAAACACCACAAAATCCCGGAGTATTACTAATACTATAAGGCTTTTTCTTTCCCCACTCAATTTATCTGGAGAAACCCTGATTTGCATATGTTTACATCTATTTGCATGTGCAATTCAAGTGGCTCCCAACTCCAAGTATGTAAGATGAAACAAATTAACTCTTTGTTTTAACATGCTATGATTCTTGTATAATACTATGGGGTAGGTGTGGAAATTTTAAGTGCCTTTTAAACTGGAGAAGAATTTAGGAAGTGTGGAGGTGGGCATTCAGGGTACCATCTTGGCCTCAGGAGTAAGGATGGGAAGAGGTCTGGGAGAATGTCATTATGGGCACATATGTCCTTGACTGTGGGCTTCCAGAGCCCCCCTAGCTGAACAAGGGAGATCCTAGAGGAGGGTTTTGAGACACTTCCATCTGTAATCACGCACTTGGAACAAAGCTTGTGGAGGCAAAGCTTGACCATGGTCCCCTGCACCTCACCATTACTGCTCTCCTCATGTTATACCCTTGCCTTCCTTTCAAAGACCCCCAGGCATGTCTTAATTTTCTGCAAGTCTATATTATAAAAAGATTGCATAACATTATTATTACATGTTCACTAGGCACATTTTGGAAAAGAAAAAAATCTCCCCAAACTCTCTCCCTATAATGTGTTTTTGTTTGTTGGTTGGTTTTTCTTTGGAAGCACATCCATCCAGCCCTAAGAAAATAAAAAACTGGAGGCGATTTTCGGTTCTTCAGAAACCAATAAACAAACAAACAATTTTTTTCCAGGGGTATGGTCTTTGGAATCATACAAAGAAACCTCCAAGACAGTTGCTTCTTTGCCTACCTTTTGGGCCAGACTCCGAGACTGCATTACCCAGTGCAGTGGCCACTAACCACATGTGGCCATTGGACACATGAAATGTGACTGAATTGAGGTGTGCTGGCACTGTGAAATACACACTGATTTTGAAGGCTTCCTCTGACAAAAAAATGTAAGACTTCTCGTTAATAATTTTAAAAATATTGATTAGCTATTGAAATGATAATATTTTAGATATACTGGGTTAGGTAAAATACATTACCAAAGTTAATTTTCTGCTTCTTCCTGCTGTTTTTTAAATGGGGCTACTGGAAAGTGTACAATTACACTCGTGGCTCACACAACGTTTTTATTAGTTGGGACTGCCAAGAGATGCTCGTCACTCTTCATCTTAATGGGAAACCTATAACAAGAGCTGAGATCCAGTACTGGGCTGCGGTGGAGAGCGATTGCTACCCATTACTGTTGCTCTAGATTATTACTACTTGTGATTTGAATATCAAATGTCTTAAATTCATTTTAATGGGGGTCTTGTTTGCCTTACCTTTTTTTCTGCCCTGTCCATGTTTCTAACATGATTCAATGAAGAGAAGGACAATGTCCGGAACTTCAGGCCTATGTAAGTAGATTTTAGTTGAAACACGATTTCTCCTGATGACTAGTAAAAACTAATTAGGTTTGGTCATTTATTCACTTGGAATGTTGTCTCACTGAAACCTTGATACTCTATTTAACCTACTTCTAGTTGGCAAATATCTGCTGCCATGTTAGGTTATGCTTTTTTGCCTAAATTAACTCTTAATAATATAGTGTAGCAGATACAGGAGAATGGGTGGGGGAGAAAAAGTTTTCATTTTTTTTTTTTAAATACAAGACTGATTTTATTATATTACCAGGGAAATAAGTTAGATTGCTCTGGCAGTCTCAATAAATCACACATGAAGTCGTCTTTTTTTTTTTCCTAAATTAAATTTTTATTTAAATAAAAGTGTTCTGTTTGTATTTGAGCTGACAGCTAAATCTGATAATTAGAGTGCATGAAGTTGGCTTTGATTGGCATTGTAATTGGATTGTCATTGGGCTGAGAACCTATTATCTTTGGATCATGCCCCATGAAATCTGTTGAAGAAACTTTGCTGCCAGTCATTAGAGCCACCATCTTGGCTTACAAATTAGGTTTGAAAGGCTTCTTACCACTGGGAATGTAATTTAAACCACTGCAATTGCACTCCCATTAATTAAAATTATATTAAAATTATGGTTCATTTTCTAAATATTTTTTTCGTATTTTATTAGACATACTTATTACTAAATGCTGAACAAATTACATAGCAGTGCTTAGTAAAATTATGTTTCAGAGATAATCCATCTCTTCAGCACATGCTTCTCAGCACCAGTAGAATTAGTCAGTGTTAATCATGAAAAGATATACTATTTATGTTTTTCATTACAGGTTTCATAAGGAAGCATTTCTATTATTTTAACATAAAATGCAAGCCCAGCAATGTCTACCGTAAATTAAGATAGGTCCTGCCGATAATGAAATATGCAGCTTCGCTAAAAGGAGATGTCGTCTGTTATGGTCACAGTTCTTCCTACTGTAATTTTTTTTTTTCTTTTCTAAAACAATAGAAGCCTGTAAAAGAGAGAAGACTTGTTTTTTTTTTTGGAGAGAAGATTACGGGGGGCAAAAAAGCATACACATGCCAAAAATCTATGCTGCTCTTTATTCCTATTATTGTCTGCTAAAAGCAGATCAGAGCTGATTAAGACAGAAAAGGAGCTTGTGAGGGCTGAGAATACGAATGAGACGGGAGTTGGTGGTGAGGCTGGTCTGTCCGGGCTGGTAGAGAAGGGGGTATGTGTGTGCCGGGGCCCACAGTGCATCCTCCCTGGCCCTGGCCCTGGCCCTCCTCTTTGGCCATAAAGGCCCAGATACTCATGGGCAGATGCCACCATCAAGTATGTGGATATGAAGGGCTCAGAGGCATACTTTCTGAGATTCAGAACTAGGCAGAAATTCTTCGGTGTGCTTCTCTTATTTTATTTCCTTTCTTTTTGTAATTGACGTTTGAGTGTTCAGAAATATCTCCCCATCCCTCAATTTCTTTCTAACCTTGGGGTGATAGTTCGGCAACTTGGATAAAAAACTTCGATGGGATTTGAAAGGATAAAACAAAGTTTTAAAATTTGTCCTAATTTTATTTAAATTGTTAAATATGTGTACCCTCCCCAGCTCTCCTGATGAGTCCCTCTCAGCTACATTTTTACCCGGTGCCTATTTCTCTTGTTTCTTTCTTTTTTTTTTTTTTTTTAACATCTTTATTGGAGTATAATTGCTTTACAATGGTGTGTCAGTTTCTGCTTTATAACAAAGTGAATCAGTTATACATAT
>NC_041225.1:74122804-74123668 GCF_002837175.3 Physeter macrocephalus
TTGAGAATGATGTTGGCTGTGGGTTTGTCATATATGGCCTTTATTATGTTGAGGAAAGTTCCCTCTATGCCTACTTTCTGCAGGGTTTTTATCATAAATGGGTGTTGAATTTTGTCAAAAGCTTTCTCTGCATCTATTGAGATGATCATATGGTTTTTCTCCTTCAGTTTGTTGATATGGTGTATCACGTTGATTGATTTGCGTATATTGAAGAATCCTTGCATTCCTGGAATAAACCCCACTTGATCATGGTGTATGATCCTTTTAATGTGCTGTTGGATTCTGTTTGCTAGTATTTTGTTGAGGATTTTTGCATCTATGTTCATCAGTGATATTGGCCTGTAGTTTTCTTTCTTTGTGGCATCCTTGTCTGGTTTTGGTATCAAGGTGATGGTGGCCTCGTAGGATGAGTTTGAGAGTGTTCCTCCCTCTGCTATATTTTGGAAGAATTTGAGAAGCATAGGTGTTAGCTCTTCTCTAAATATTTGATAGAATTCACCTGTGAAGCCATCTGGTCCTAGGCTTTTGTTTGTTGGAAGATTTTTAATCACAGTTTCAATTTCAGTGCTTGTGATTGGTCTGTTCATATTTTCTATTTCTTCCTGGTTCAGTCTCGGCAGGTTGTCCATTTTATTGGCATAGAGTTGCTTGTAGTAATCTCTCATGATCCTTTGTATTTCCGCCGTATCAATTGTTACTTCTCCTTTTTCATTTCTAATTCTATTGATTTGAGTCTTCTCCCTTTTGTTTCTTGATGAGTCTGGCTAATGGTTTATCCATTTTGTTTATCTTCTCAAAGTACCAGCTTTTAGTTTTATTGATCTTTGCTATCGTTTCCTTCATTTCTTTTTCATTTATTTCTGA
>NC_041225.1:74124993-74125235 GCF_002837175.3 Physeter macrocephalus
CTTGGCTGTAAAGGTTTTAATTTCTCCATCGAATCTGAATGAGATCCTTGCTGGGTAGAGTTATCTTGGTTGTAGGTTTTTCTCCTTCATCACTTTAAATATGTCCTGTTTTCTTTGTATTTAATTTTTGATAATTTATCTTCCAGGTCATTTATCCATTCTTCTGCCTCAGTTATTCTGCTATTTACCCATTCTAGAGTATTTTAAATTTCATTTATTGTGTTTTTCATCATTGCTTGTTT
>NC_041225.1:74133332-74144699 GCF_002837175.3 Physeter macrocephalus
ATTCAAATGTTGGTGCGTTTAATGTTGTCCCAGAGGTCTCTGAGACTGTCCTCAGTTCTTTTCATTCTTTTTTCTTTATTCTGCTCTGCAGTAGTTATTTCCATTATTTTATCTTACAGGTCACTTATCCGTTCTTCTGCCTCAGTTATTCTGCTATTGATCCCATCTAAAGTATTTTTAATTTCATTTATTGTGTTTTTCATCATTGCTTGTTTCCTCTTTAGTTCTTCTAGGTCCTTGTAAAATGTTTCTTCCATTTTCTCTATTTTATTTACAAGATTTTGGATCATCTTTACTATCATTATTCTGAATTCTTTTTCAGGTAGACTGCCTATTTCCTCTTCATTTGTTAGGTCTGGTGGGTTTTTACCTTGCTCCTTCTTCTGCTGTGTGTTTTTCTGTCTTTTCATTTTGCTTATCTTACTGTGTTTGGGGTCTCCTTTTCGCTGGCTGCAGGTTCGTAGTTCTCGTTGATTTTGGTGTGTGTCCCCAGTGGCTAAGGTTGGTTCAGTGGGTTGTGTAGGTTTCCTGGTGGAGGGGACTAGTCCCTGTGTTCTGGTGGATGAGGCTGGATCTTGTCTTTCTGGGGGGCAGGTCCACGTCTGGTGGTGTGTTCTGGGGTTTTTGTGGCCTTATTGTGATTTTAGGCAGCCTCTCTTCTAATGGATGGGGCTGTGTTCCTGTCTTGCTAGTTGTTTGGCATAGGGTGTCCAGCACTGTAGCTTGCTGGTAGTTGAGTGAAGCTGGGTGTTGGTTGAGATGGAGATTTCTGGGAGATTTTTGCCATTTTTATATTATGTGGAGCTTTTGTTCGCACAGCTACCGGGGTTCAGCTTTGGATTTGGCCCCGCCTCTGCATGTAGGTTGTCCGAGGGCGTCTCTTCTTCGCTCAGACAGTACGGGGTTAAAGGAGCAGCTGATTAGGGGGCTCTGGCTCACTCAGGCCGGGGGGAGGGAGGGTTACGGATGCGGGGCGAGCCTGCGGCGGCAGAGGCCGGCATGACGTTGCACCAGCCTGAGGCGCCGTGCGTTCTTCCGGGGAAGTTGTCCCTGGATCACGGGACCCTGGCAGTGGCGGGCTGCAGAAGCTCCCAGGAGGGCAGGTGTGGAGAGTGACCTGTGCTCGCACACAGGCTTCTTGGTGGCGGCGGCAGCAGCCTTAGCGTCTCATGCCCGTCTCTGGGGTCCGCGCTGATAGCCTCGGCTGGCGCCCGTCTCTGGAGCTCCTTTAAGCGGTGCTGTTAATCTCCTCTCCTCCCGCACCAGGAAACAAAGAGGCAAGAAAAAGTCTCTTGCCTCTTCGGCAGCTCCAGACTTCTCCCGGACTCCCTCCCGGCTAGCCGTGGCGCACTAGCCCCTTCAGGCTGTGTTCATGCCGCCAACCCCAGTCCTCTCCCCACATCCGACCGAAGCCCGAGCCTCAGCTGCCAGCCCCCGCCCGTCCCGGCGGGTGAGCCGACAAGCCTCTCGGGCTGGTGAGTGCCGGTCGGCACCGATCCTCTGTGCGGGAATCTCTCCAAGCTCCCAGGAGGGCAGGTGTGGAGAGTGACCTGTGCTCGCACACAGGCTTCTTGGTGGCGGCGGCAGCAGCCTTAGCGTCTCATGCCCGTCTCTGGGGTCCGCGCTGATAGCCTCGGCTGGCGCCCGTCTCTGGAGCTCCTTTAAGCGGTGCTGTTAATCTCCTCTCCTCCCGCACCAGGAAACAAAGAGGCAAGAAAAAGTCTCTTGCCTCTTCCACCCGCAGTCTCCGCCCCGAAGGGGCTTCTAGTGTGTGGAAACCTTTCCTCCTTCAGAGCTCCCTCCCACTGGTGCAGGTCCGTCCCTATTCTTTTGTCTCTGTTTTTTTCTTTTTTCTTTTGCCCTACCCGGGTACGTGGGGAGTTTCTTGCCTTTTGGGAAGTCTGAGGTCTTCTGCCAGCGTTCAGTAGGTGTTCTGTGGGAGTTGTTCCACAGGTAGATATATTTCTGATGTATCTGTGGGGAGGAAGGTAATCTCTGAATCTTACTCTTCCATCATCTTCTCAAATCCCCTATTTCTATTGTTTCTGTCTCTGGCTTCAGTGTTTTGCTCAGTATCTGACACATAATAGGTGTTCAAAAAATGTTAAATTGAATTGAATTAGAAGTCTACTTTCTAAAGTTCTAGGTTTAGCTAGAGCCAGATCCCAGGTAAGCTGAAGTGCTTCACATGGGGATGACTAGAAATAGTTGATAAAGTACTTTGATAAGTTATTTACTGACTCTACTCTATGGCCTTTTGGGGGTGAATACTACTACCTGCTTTCTTAACCACCTTTTAATAGATGAAGACACTGAGGGTCAGAGAGCTGAGAGTTCAAGGTCACATGGCTACCGAATAAGTAGCAAAGCTGGGACTACACCTCCGAGCTTCTGTCTCCAAGCTTAGGGCCCTTTCCATTACCCCATGCTGCCTTCTGTGAAAAAGGACCATGTGCCAGAGAGGGAGGCAGGCTCCCCCTTCCACTCTTACTCACTGGTGGGAGAGGAGCTTAGAAGACAATTAGCAATATGGATAAAAACCCTCGAGAATGTTTGGACCCCATGACCCTTTGATTCCCTTTCTAGAAATATGTTCTAAAGAAGTAATCATATGATGAGTTATTTAATCACAGCCAACTTTTATTGGCTGCTCAAAATGAGGCAGGCACAGTGCTCAGCACTTTACATATATTTTCTCGCTTAAGGCTCAGAACAGGCCGACGAGCTATGTTCTTACAATTACTCTCCCCTGAAACAGATGGCGAAATGAGGCATGAGAGGATTTTATAAAATAGGTCCAAGTGTCCAAGTTACACAGCTATTTAGGATTTGGAGCCACTCTGAACCTAAAGCGCTTCCTCTCCACTGATCTGCTCATGGCTCAAGTCACTGCAGTGATGCTTAAAGCAGAGAAAGCTCACAAGCAATCTGAAAGCTTGGCAACAGGGAATTCTTTTAGGAAAAACATCCCACAAACTCTACAAATGATGCTTGAGATGTATATAATGGATATTGAAAGATGATTATGGTAAAATTGAAATCTGTAAAATACTCTTCTCCCACTTTGTAAGCATATGTCCATGGAAAAAAATCTGGAGGGATTATAGCTCACTTTTTTTTCTGGTTCTTCATCTATTGTCTATTTTTTCTTACAATGAACATACCTAATTGTGTAATTTTTTTTTAAGCTAAAGTACATAATTGGGGAGTAGTTTAGAACTTTCCAAGCATTCAAATAGCATCAATGCATTGTCAAAGAGGTGTGTCCTCAAGCAAAGAATGAGTTTCCTTTCCAAAGAAGTATTGTCTGCTCCTATTACTCCCCGACAGGACCCATCTGGTTTCCTCCTCACGCGCCCTTGCAGTGGACCTTTGAGCTCAAAAGGGTGTCAGGGAGGAGCTGGCTTGTTGTGGGCCAGGCTCAATCTTCACTGCTGCCCATGCAGTGGAACCTGTATGGGAGTCGAACCCTTTTCGTGCAGGAGTGTGGTCTTTGGAAAAGAAGCATGACAGCCACATTTTGGGTAGCTCCACATGAGGCGGAGCTGAAACAGCTTGAAGCAGCAGCAGGAATATCAAAAAGGAAGCTAAGGGGCTAAGCTCAGAGAAATGACTAGCAAGAGAAGAAAGCCTCCTTCCTGCTGAGGAGTGGAGAGGCCTTATTGTCCTCACTTGGCTCCCTTGGTGGGTAAACTGTGAAAACAAAAGGCCCAGCTGAGGGGCCAGGAGAACGGGGCTAAGGCAGGATTGAACTTTCTGGGTTGGAGTCAACCATGAGCAGGCTCTTTTCAGGTACATGCCTCAGATAACCATGCATGTGCCATGGTCTAATCTCCAACCCCAACCTGGGCGTTTGCTTGGGTCTAAGCAGTGGCTTAGGATCTATTCAGTGTCTCAGTCACCTTGGGGGATTGAGGGGGAAAAAGCTCAGCAAAGAGATGCCAAGGCCTTCATATTTCTGTTCATACATTTGAGATTTGAAGTGTCCAGTTAAATCTCATTTGAAAAAAGTGTTCCAGAGCTAAAATGTCATCTATAAAAGTTCCCAGCGTTTGGGGAATGGGACACAGGATGTGTAAATTTCCTTGAGCGGTAGAATTGAAGAAAAAGAGTGCTGCGCCTAGAATGCAGGCCGGAATGGGACAGCTTCGTGTGGGAAGGGCAGAAGAGTTGGATCCTGAAAGAAAAGGCAAGAAGGGGACAAAAGAAACAGCATATTTCCACAACGTTTATCCTCAACTGGTTATGTATTTGCAGTTGAGAAACGTCTAGAAATGTTGCCAAATAATTTAGTGGCCAAATAGATTCTAAAGATTTGAAGAATTAAATTTTGTCAGGGGACATCAGTCATTTTAAACTAACTGTTACTATAATATAGTCTCCGTAAAATTATATATATATGTACATAATATTATATATATATATAGAATACTTTATGTATATATATATAAAATCACCATAAACTCCATTGTGTGTGTGTGTGTAATTTTTTGGTATTCCTAGAGCTTAGCTATGATTTTTCATGTTTTAATGCAGTCCCATTTCCTGTATGAGACAATAGAATTCCGCTCCTCAATAAAATCGTCCATTCAGTTCAGGAATTGTTAGGTGGAATAAGAGACAATTTAGCATAGAAGTTATGTGGTTGAGCTCTGGAGCCAGACCCCCTGAATATGAATCCCTTTCTCCATTGATTAGCTGTGTGACATTGGTCAAGTATCATAAACTCTCCACGTCTCAGTTTCCTTATCTGTAAAATGGGGATGATGATAGTAGCTCATGACAGGATTGTTTTGAGGATGACATGAATTGAAACCCGTGAAGAGCTTTTAGAACTGTACCTGGCACAGAGGAAATCCCATAAATGTTGGCTGTCATTGTTATTGTTATTCTTCGACACTTACCAAATATCAGATACTGGGGGAGATGAAAGGATGAAAAAGATGTATTTCCCTTCTTCAAAAATCTTAAATCATAGATTGCTATTTTTCTCTATTTTATCCATTGTATTAGGTTATATTACTGCTGCAGCCAGTATCTTTCTATCAGAATTTCTGAGTTTCAAAGTTGTGTTATTGAAAACAATAAGGAATTCTCCTTATGGATTTTATTTTTCCCTGGGAGAGGTAGTTACCTCCTTCCTAAGCAAGTCAAGGCCTAGCAATTCACTGCCTCCAAGGTGAAGCAGCTCCGGCCTAGGTGACCACAATGGGATTCGGGTGAAATCCTCTGAGTATAGTGGCAGCCCCGTGCTCTCCTTCAGGTAAATGAAATCATTGATCTTTTTTTAAAACTAACTTATTTAGGGGTTATCTATATCAACATTCATACTGTGATAAGTAAGCATGTACAGCTAAAGGGATCTGCAGTATACAGTATACACACATGCTTACAGAATCCCCCCATAGCTGGGACCTCACATTCACATTTGAATGGTTTTTACTGAAGCAGTGTACTCTTTCCTGAAACCAAGAAAGAACATGGAATCTTTGCATTTTTTTTTTTCTTTTCAATTTGTGTTAATATAGACATGAGCCTTTATTGGGAAAAGTGGAAAGCAATGTGTATGGAACTTGGACTATATCCAACTGAAAAAAAAATGAGTTCAGATGCTTTCTGTGTTGGTTTTCGCCTCACATGCAGATTGTGCTGTTTGGTGAGAGGGATAATTAGTCATTTACAGGTTCATTACATAGTATGGTTAAACCTGACCTTCCCTTCCCTTTGGCTGGTTGGTGAGGGACCTTTCTCAGTAGGTCCAGCTGGCTAATATGGCCCTTATATGTACAGACTATGTAGTACAGTCTGTTTCTTCCAACTCTAATGCCCCTCTTTTTGAGATCTGATTTTACATATGGCAAGGAAGAGCCTACAAGTCATTCATTTTTCAATTCTTTGTACACGATTTCTAAATGGGACATCCATCTTCCATTCCACCTCCTACAACAAAAACGGCACATTGTTATTTAGAGCAAAAGTTTTATAGATTAGTTGTTGAATGAGATATTCATCTCATGAATAACTAATAATATAAAATAAAGAACAATGAAAATGCAAATTGTCTGCACATGTACAGTGGCAGTTAGCAGTACGAATAGCCCTCCTGAGTTCGCACGAGGTAGGCAAAAGCCAGGCAAATTTCTGATCATACCTAGTCCTTTGAGTTGCTGAAGACAATATCAGAATTCATCTCTCTGAGGACTCATTATTAAGGCATGAAAAAAAGAGATTGAAATCTGGTAGAATTTCAATTCTTTCCTTAGCATTATTAATAAACAAGAACTGGCAGGAGCTAAACTGATTGGCACATACATCTGGAGTAACAGAAATAAATAACATTTCAGAATGGGAGGGCAGCTTCCTGCTAGAAGGATTTGGGGTAGAACATAGCACATGAATGAGGACAGCTTCAAATCTAACCAAACCTCAAATAAATCTAAGTAGCACTTTTAAAAAAAATTTATTTATTTAATTTTTTTTTTTTTTGGCTGCGTTAAGTGTTTGTTGCTACGCACGGGCTTTCTCTAGTTGCGGCGAGCGGGGGCTACTCTTCGTTGCGGTGCGCAGCCTTCTCATTGCGGTGACTTCTCTTGTTGTGGAGCACGGGCTCTAGGCGTACAGGCTTCAGTAGTTGTGGCGTGCGGGCTCAGTAGTTGTGGCTCAAGGGCTCTAGAGCGCAGGCTCAGTAGTTGTGGCGCAGGGGCTTAGTTGCTCCACGGCCTGTGGGATCTTCACGGACCAGGGCTCCAACCTGTGTCCCCTGCATCGGCAGGCGGATTCATAACCACTGTGCCACCAGGGAAGCCCTAAGTAGCACTTTTAGGATGGAAGAGAGGGACAGATGGGTTTCTCTTTCCTTGAAAGATATTCCTTGCTTTTGTTTTGGGGGCGGGGGTTACAGAAAGAAGGTTAGGGAAATGGAGGTAGACAAGTAGATTACCACAGCTAGGAAAAGCCAGCCTAAAGAGACTCTCTAGGGACGAGTTTCATGGTTCTAAGTACCAAACTGATCCCGGGCACTATCTTCTTGTAAAAGATCTTCGACCTTTGAAAGATTTATATTTTAATACACAGAGCCAAGATTTTACTTTATGTGTACACAGTGAATTATTCCTATCACTTGATAAAGAACCAACACCTACCAGAAGCACTGAACCTTTCCTTTCCTTGGCTTATCTGCTCGTGCCCTCTGTACATTTGGGAAGCGTATTCAGAGTAAGTTGATGCAGAGAGGCTGGGTTTCATTTCCTTGACAGTCGGAAACCAGAAGAGGACCCTGCGCATTGGAGTTTGGTGGTAGCTTGCTCTGTATCCATCTTGCTAAGGCTCCGTCCCAAGAGTTATGCAATGAGATGTGAGCCAGGGCCATATGAACAACATAGGACCTGCCTTTTTTATAGAACATTAAATTACATTCAATTCTTTTCTTTCCCTGTTGTAAGAGAAAGATGAAAAGCAGAGGCTCAAGAGGACCATTTCAAAGCCACAGACCCCACAGATGGCTGACTCAGATAACTGATAGCATGACTTTACAGCCAGAGTCTGTGTGGTGAGCTCTGGTAACCCTGAGTCCCCTGGCTGCCTGCCACTAACTGCCAGGCTGAACTGTGCTTCCTGTGATGACTTTAAAGTTGACATTAGTCTAATGGAGGGTCTCCTCACCCTCCCCACCACACCAGGCACCGACATTTCCTTCTGAATCAACTCTTGGGAGATTCGCTCCATTCAAGAACTTGTATCCCTCATGAAACTTCTCTCTTGACTTCTACAAGGCTTACATCAGTTCTCTTCAACCATTTGCACTCACGTATCCTTAATGACAGAGGAGGGTTAAACTCTTAGTCCGTGCTGAGTCAACCCACAGCAAGCAAACCATTTCTTAACAATCCCCTTTTTATTTTAAAAATACAGGGAAAATTTATATTGGGCTCCATATGCCTGTGTTCTAATTTCTTGAAGTACTTAACAAGCATCCCCTTCTGCCATAGCTGTTGGATTTCAGAGAGAAAGTGATGTCCAACTGTGGTCCCCAAACCAGCATGTCAATAGCATCTGGGCGCTTAACAGAAATTCAGATTCTTAGGCACCCATTTACTGAATCAGAAACTCTAGGGCTGGGACCTGGCTATCCCATTTTGAGCATGCTTTCTAGGTGATTCAGATGCATGATAAAGTTTGAGATTCATAAATCAAAATACGTGCCGTGTTAACCCTGGGGCTTTGAGCACTTTCTGCTGTGGGTACTCTTGGGTATATCACTCCCAAATTGGAGAAGCATATGAGGGTTGACTGGAGCAGAGATTCTCCAGCATTTCGTAAGGCATGTTTACATGTGGCGAATACTTACTTGGAGGTAAGTTCAATCCATTGGCCATTCCACAAATATTTACTGAGCACTTACTGTGCAAACACTCTTCTGTGCATTGGCGATACAGCAAGTGGACAAAAATCATCCTGGAGTTTACATTCATGGGGGGAGATAGCCAATAAGCAAGTATAGTGTAATGTCAAGCGATACTAAGTGCCACAGAGAAAAATAGAGTGCAGGGGTTGAGAGTGTCTGAGTTGGGATTGTCCTTTTGGCCAAGCCTTGCGGCTTGTGGGATCTTAGTTCCCTGACCAGGGATCAAACCCAGGCCCATGGCAGTGAAAGCGCTGAGTCTTAACCACTGGACTGCCAGGGAATTCCCAAGCGGCAGCTTTTTAGAGGAGACCTGCATGAGGTAAGGGAGTGGGTTTTGAGATGATCTGGAGGAAGATGTTTCCAGGCACAATGTGTGTGATACCTTTGTCAGGTTCTCCAACTTCAAATATGTAAACTAGACGCTTGGAGTAGTTCTTGTCTTCTCCATCTGGGCTGTCAGTCACTGAGGATCCTTTCCTTTTCCCAGGCCAACTCTGTGCTGAGGGTCCCTTTCAGAGGAAAAAATGGTTTAACTCTTCTTGGAGATATTCTACCTGGTGGTTATCCCTGAGGGTGTTTCCCGATCAAGGGCTCAGACATTGAGTCCTTGGCTCTAGGTAAGCAGGGACACCAGTTGTAACCCCACGCCTCTCTCTCTCATCTCCCAAAACAAAAACTTGAAATGCAATTTACAGTATTTCTACTTCATGGATAACTTTGAAAGCTACACTCATTTATGTCTGTAGAAAAGAAAATCAACTTACACACTTTTACACTTTACTAAGAGTAGAACACATTACTTTTGACCTTACCTTGCGAGTATTCTAGGTAAGGCACTGTGTCAAGACACAGTGGCAAATCCTGGGTTGAAAAGTACCAGGATAAATGTCAAGGTGATAGATTCAGTCCCTATTTGAGAAGTTACTATTCCCCAGGAGACTTGCAACCCTCCCTAGAGTGGAAATGTCACTAGTTGCAGGGGCATGGGGCACAAACCATTCTGATCAAAAGAAAAGCATGCCAAGTAAATGCACTATTGACAGCAGATGAAGATGGAAATCATAAAATCTGTTTGTTGCAAGATGTGAAGGAGGCTGTGATTGAGACTGGAGAAAAAAATCATTGTTCTTTCCTCAATCCGTAGCCTGTTTTTTTTTTTTTTTTTTTTTTTTTTTGGATGAAAATGTCCAATGGAAGTGTTATTCAGCAGTAGTTTACTATCCTGAAGAGTAACCAAAGGGTTTCGCTCTTCATCCTGTTGGAAATGCACGGGGGAATTCACAGGAGGGATTCACTGAGCAGCAGTGGTGGTGCGACAGCCCGGGGGTTTACCTGCCTCTGAAGGTGAACAGAGGAACATTCATCATCCACAAGAACCACTGTGTTACCAACAGCATAAAGACAGCCATACGTGCAGCCCTGTAATTCCCACATGTATTTCTAATGATTTCCAGAAAAAAGAGCGAAAGGTAGTCAACAATTGTTCTCTCCTTCCACTTGAGGCAGAAAAGGCATTCTCAGGGAAATCTGTGGCCTGATTCACGTTCTTCTCTTCCCCTTTTCCGTCCATGTGCTTCCCTTCTCACTGCTTTACTTTCCCTGCCTTTTGTTTCTCTGATTTATCACTGGCTCCCCTCTCCTCCCATCCTTTGATACAATATGAAGTTTGAAACCTCCAACAGTCGTTTGCATCAGAGAAAGCATGCGGCCTCTACTTTGGAATGTCTTTGGAGCTGTGTGAATAAATGTGTTGAGGAGTAGATGGGTCCTGGGTAATTCTAGCAGACAGAACTGCAATCCAATTCTGGATCTTCAGTCAAACCATCTACAGAGATAAACATCAGAAGCAAATTCGTATTTATGGGGGGAATTGTCCTTCACCCTCACCCCAACGTTGAATTTGAAAATTTTCCAAGCTTTATTACACGTGGACTTGGTTTTTAATGCTTTCAGGTGTGTGTAGGTGAGAATGGAGCTGATAAATGTAGTTACATTCTTGCATCCATTGGTGACCCATTTTTCTACAGAGTCATTTTGCATATAGAAGAAAGAATAATGATGTGGGAATGAAATAGTTACTGTCATGGAAAATGTATAAAATAATCTGGCGAGGCTCAAAATTGGGGAGAGATTCAAGGCCAAGCCAAGACTCTATCAAAAAGACTTTAAATACTATTTCCAGTGTTTCTGTATCTTGGTAATAAGCACATAACATTTTTCGATCGAAAATGATTTTCCTTGTTTTGGGGGTCCGGGAGCCAAGGATACAAGACTCTTCTTTCTGGTTTATCACCACGTGAAATTCAGCCAGGGGGTTCAGGTGGAGGGCATTGGAAGTGTTGTGAGAAAGCAGCGGTGTGGAAATCTCTCATTGCACCAGCAACTGACTTTTTCACAGACACAGAGGTAGAACATTTCAATCCTTCCCCACCCCACCCTGTACTCTTGTGGGATTTAAGAAATTCCAGCTCTACTTTTCTACACAGGCCTGGTGTAGTTCATGCTGGTGCAAAATTGGACACAAGGGGGCACCGGAGTGCCACAGATTTTGCCCTGGGACCTTTCTACACGTGCAAATTCCCATCCACAGAGACCAGGGAACTCTGGCCCTTCAGGAGCATTCTTCTTACCAGGCTTACTTGACCGAGGCATTACCTTGGTGGTTGGAGTCTTAAAACATTGCCCACAGTTTCTGTTTGCCCAAGTGTGCATCTTCGTGCCAGTTTGAAAGTGCTCCCTCATGGTGGTTGAAGCACCATATTAAGCTGCTGCTGCTTTTTTTTTTCTCTTTAATTCAACACTGAATGGTGTTTTTTTTTTTTTTTTTTTTTTTTTTTAGAGAAAGTGCTACAAAAATCCATTTGAGAGGAAACTCTCTCAATTTAAAAAATACAAAAGGAGAAAAACAAATACCGTATGCTAACACATATATATGGAATCTAAGAAAAAAAAATGTCATGAAG
>NC_041225.1:74144797-74161567 GCF_002837175.3 Physeter macrocephalus
AGAGGGAAGAGATATGGGAACATATGTATATGTGTAACTGATTCACTTTGTTGTAAAGCATAAACTAACACACCACTGTAAAGCAATTATACTCCAATAAAGATGTTAAAAAAAAAAGATAGTATACTTTCTAACAATACACTGCAAGTATTGGTGTCCTGATTTTCTTAACAAGGAAATTATTTTTCTTTTTAATCTGTCTGTTTGCCAAAGGAGACAGTCATTTGTTGACTTATTTCCTGTGCTTTGTCTTTCTTCTTTACCTGAAAAGTGAAGAAATGGCAGGGTTCTTACCACAATGTGAAGAACCATGGGATAATTCATGAGGCAACAATAAAGTTGTATGTTAGTTTCTCTCACTTAAAAGAAGATGGGGGATTTGACTATTGATTTCAAATTTTCTCTGTCTGGGCAGGAGAGCTAGCATTTTATTAAATGCAGTCAATTTGTGGTAAAATATTCTTTTTATTTTTCAAGATAGATTGCTGATTTACTTTAGAATGGTGGGAAAATAAGGCTGTACCTGCTGAGTGCCGAAGAGAAGCGTTTATTTGCTTTATTGATTTGGTCCATTTTTGTGAGATGTTTTCCATGTATTTTTCATTTGGCTACAAAATGTATCCACAAATGGTTGTGGCTGCTATAAAGCTTCATTATCCTGGAGAATAGCTACAAAAAGAGAGTTTGGAATTTGCAAATGATTTTTTTGTTGCTGGAGAAGTCTTTTGTTGGGAGAAGCACTGTCCCTTAGGTATAGACAGGTGTAACGGCAACCTCTGTACTTGTCGGTGATCTTGGCTGGTTTAGTACTATTACAGTTTGAGAGTATGAGTGAAATAAAAGTTTTGCCTTCCAAGCTAGGACCCTCAGTTCATTGTTAAGTAAGAAGCCTGGTCGATCGCAGGTACTGACATCAATTCAAGGGAGATTAAGCTTTCAAATATCATCCTTCTGACCTTGACTTCTTTATTTTCTGTCGGAAGGTAAAAGCTTCCTCTTTAAAAACAAAATGACCGTACTGCTTCCGATTTAAAAATTATTTATGTATTAAAAAGATAGTCTCTTTGAAGACCAGTCATGATAAGCAAGAAGAATGCCTAATCCATAGCATCAAGTGGAAAAGTTTGATGCATATGCTGTCTACAATATGTAAAATGTATGTATGTTAGGAAACCGGACGATGTGGAAAAAATAATATAAGTTCTTTTGTAGGGTAGGGATAATAGGTGGCTTTTTAACATTTTTTGATCCTGTTAATTTTATAACCTTATTTATGGGAAAAAAGAGGCATTGGATACTTTTGTAAAATGGTGACTCCTTTGGGTGATCAGGACGAGTTATTTCAATATTTTCTGGTTTTCTGAGTTAAAATCTTTTGACTGTTGGATTTTTTCAAGTGATGCCTGATTCCATGGAAGATGACCACTTCCACTTTCTTTATAGAGAAAGTCAGAGTGAGATTTTTAGATGTAGACTGGAAAGGTGAAACACAACTTTTGCTGAAATTCAAATCATGTATACCAGCCTTCTAATGTTGACAGAATACTGAGGGTCTATTGGCACTTTTGATTTCTTGGCTAATCAGGTGGAGAAAATGCACTGGATAAATTCTAAATTATACTAAAGATAGTATGTTGAACTATACTAAAAATAATATATTTAAGCTATATAATAAAATTTCATTAACTGAATGACCTGTGCAATGAGACGTACATATATATATATATATATATATATATTTAAACTTATGCTTACATGTCAGGATTGAAAATCACATATATGTATCTGTATGTATATGTGTGTGTGTGTGTGTATATATATATATATATATACACACCGTGTTTATAGGAGAAAACAGTTTTATTGTACAATTAGTTCATATACATATGAGGTCATTTAACTCTCTTCAGCTTCTAGTCATGTTTAGAAGGATAGCTAAAGATAGCAGATCCAACCTACTTCATTTCCTATGTGCGCCTAAAGGCACTATGCTGGATTTTGGCAGAGAAAATCAACTCAAATATAAGGATGTAGGCACTTTCCAGACCAGAGGAAGAAGTTAAAGAAGTAACTTTGTTTTGGATAGAGGTGGGTGGGAAGTACGCTCTCTTTGGAGCCTCCTTGGGAGCTTAAATACTTTTCTAGGAGCCTTTCCAAATTTAATTATTTTTGTACTTAGTGTTTCAAATTTCAACTAATTCCAGTTATCTTGGTTTCAGTACAGGCATATGGGTCCCCCCATTTCCTGCAACTCATAACTGTGCTTGTTTGGGGAAAGGAGGTTTCTAAGGTGGGATTTATTTTCATGGTGGTTGTGTCTGCTTTCACTGTGCACGTTTCTAGGCCGTGTTTGTGAGAGCACCCCAGGAAACTTCGCTTATCTTTGGCTAAAAGGCAACACTTAAAGGTCAGCTCTTGGATGGCAGAGGAGGAAGTGGTGAAAGAAATATAGAAGAAAGTAATCTTGGAACAAAATCCTTGCCAATTTGTCAATTCTTGCATTGTTGAAAAAAAATTAAATATAAAGATTTGAGAATCCTTGATTCCCAGAGCAATACATTTCCACTTCCATCGCTGTATTTCATTCTGGAGAGCGATTTGTCCATCTGCATTATGTGGCTTATTTATATTCACACATGGGTAGGTATTTCTTTACATTCAGCTTCTGTTATTGTATACTGAAGGCATATAGTAATACACTTTTCCAGTCTTGCTTTATCGTTATTGGTTTGGGAAATCCCAATGTTTTTAAGAAATGGAAATGGTATAGGATTTTTTTCCCATTTAATTTAATTTTTCCTGATGCAGCTTATCATGGATGCTGGCTTCTGTTTGTGGCCCCTATCTCTTTCAAATTCATAAGAAACAGGTTCAAAAATGTTTGCAGGGCTTCCCTGGTGGAGCAGTGGTTGGGAGTCCGCCTGCCGATGCAGGGGACGCGGGTTCGTGCCCCAGTCCGGGAGGATCCCACATGCCGCGGAGCGGCTGGGCCCGTGAGCCATGGCCGCTGGGCCTGCGCGTCCGGAACCTGTGCTCGGCAACGGGAGAGGCCACAACAGTGAGAGTCCCGCGTACCGCAAAAAAAAAAAAAGAAAAAAAAAAGTTTGCAAAACATTTTGTTTTGCATGGTCTTATAAGCATTTCCTTCAAATTTACTCATATTTAGCTCCCTAGATATTTATCACCCATATAAGTAGGTAACTCAGCCTCACCTCTATTTTTTTCTTGTTAAAAAATTTTTTTAATGAGAGTTCTCACTGATGGAAGAATACTGTATGCAGATGAAAAGAGGAAATGAACGATTAACTAAGCTTTTCACTTCTCTATAGATGTATTGGCATTCTTCTGGCATAGCCTGAGTGTATTGGCATTCTGCTGGCATAGCCTGAGTGTGTGTGTGTGTGTGTGTGTATGTGTGATGTGTGTGGTGTGTGTGTGTGTGTGTGTACAGGTCGATGTTGTAACATTCCAGTTCTAGGTAGAAATTGGTGAGGTCAATTCTGGAATGGTGGGTAGGTGGGCATGTGTGGCTTTGGCTGGTCACCAAGATGCTCATTTATCCTTATGGGTTCAGGCGTGCTGGGAAGGAAGGTAGGGCTATAAAGTGCCAATGGCACCTGCCCACAAATTCCAATGACCAGTAAAGGGAATGGCTGCTCTTCTGGGACAATACTTGTGGTCTCACAGCAGATCTGACATTATTCCATGCCTCTTGGAAAAGAGACTCAGTTTGTGTCAAACTGTTCTTCACATCTCCTCGAGAGAACTCTGTTGTATAGCATTCCTGGAGATATTTCTATTTGTCTACAGCCGTGACTGCCTTTAAGTGGTAAGGAAAAGTGATCCCCACACAGGAGTTAGTAAACCAAAGGTATTTGAGACTTTAGTATTAATGTTATTAAAATTCATTTCTTATACCATGGGCCATATCTAATTTCAGAGATTGATTTTATCAGTGAGAATCAGCAATATCTTTCCATCTGCACTCCACTGCTACACAGACACATTCTCTTTTAAATACATTTTTCTCTTAATACGGGGAGTATTATCTGCTGTCTGTATGTGAGTGACATACTCCAAATCCCATCTGCTGATCTACCTTTTGAATATTCCGGTGTCCTCCTTCTTTCCCATTTTTTACTGTTTAGGCCCTCCACAGAACATTATTGTCCCAGCAGACCTTTTATCCAAGGACTGTTGATCACTGCCTAGGAGCTGTCATCCTATTTGCATTCTGTGGATGCATCATTATTCACAACATTTGATGTCCATAAAAACACATTAAAACTATTTCCTTGAGCAAAAATAATCAGCTCTCTGCTGTACATATCATTTGTATACTCAAATTGTAAAATGTAAATTGATATATAAGAAAATGGCCCATTAACTTTTTCATTAATGACAATAATACATTTTGTACACCAGCAGCAGGAAGAAGATCTTGCCTTTACTTTAGCAACCTGAAGGGTAAATGGGGCCCTCCTTCCTTTGCTTTTTTAATTTCATAAAAATGTTGGGTGTCATCAACACAGATTCTTTCATGTATTTTTATTTGTTTTAAAATATGGAACTTTTGATTTATTATAAAATTGAAACTACCCTAATATACAGGGTAAGTGCTTTTTTTAAAACCAGAAAAAGAAAATAATTATTCGCTATTTGCATTTGTCAAAGAAGGCAAGTTTCCTCCATGAGCTACATGTAATTGTCTTAAAATGTTTATTATATTTCAGTGCTTAGTTTTATGCTTCCATATTACATCTAAAATATTGCCAAAATGTTCAAAAAAGAAGGACATCTTTTTTTTTCCTCTGGCCAGAACTTTCATGGAATGCAAATGTATAATCCATTTGAAAATACCAAATAGAACTTTTTGTTATGAGATGTGGACATTTTTATTAAATTTCATTAGGATTTACTTTGATTACTTTTTGTTAGAATTTAGTTCACGCTTTTTATACAAGTGAATACGGAATTAATCATCTGTCTTTTTCTAGATATTAATAATAGTCATATTCTTCCAGGGTACAGGATTTAACTCCTATAGTGCCTACATGACCAGTTGTCAAGCTGCAGCATTTGATTAAAACATAGATTAATAATTTGTCTATCACAGATACATCATGCACTAACAGATAAAGAGCATCTGATATTAACTGAGAAATAAAATCTGCCTTCAGTAAATTGCGTAGAAAAATTACACAGTACATTTAAATTACCATTTGCTTAGCAACATGCCCTTGTAGCCATTCCAGCGGGGCTATAAAATGATCGATTTACTTTAATTTTCTACTGAATCCTGAAAAAAAAAATGGCTATCAGTAACCTATCCCTTCATCATAGCATGCTGATTCACTCTGTGTATTAAATTTACTGGCAAGGAGCACGACGTTAACAAAAAGTAACAGATAATGTGAACATTTCATGCATAATCTGTAATATGAGATATGTATTAATAGGGAAATTATGATGCATTCAATTATTCTGAAATGCCTTCCAGAGATGTTTTGATTTGGCTGCGCTCTGATAGTAGCAGCACAGCGGGGAGCATCTCAAGTGATGAATAACCTAATCTCCTAATCTCAAAATGGGCACTGTTCACAGCTAGCCTGGGAGAGGCTGGTGGAAGAAACCACACTTCACAGCCACGGCCACTAAGAAGAATACAACAAAAACAACAACCCAAACAACAACAACAAAATAACCTGCAGCCCAGCCGGCCACCCTGCCACCAGGCCTTTTAAAAATACAGAAGTGAGATATACACATTTCTAATGAATGCTGTTCGCCCCTGGTGATGGCACAGGGCTACATTCTAATCCGAGAGGCACCTTCCACTCTTCCCAGCCAAACTTACGAGACAAAAGGCTATAAAAATGATTGCACTTGCATTAGTGCTGTTAGGATTCTGCTATTTATGAGACATTATGTATGCACAAGAACCCTTACTAATTTCCCACATTTCATGCACACCTGGAATGATCTACCCCACATATACATTTTTTTCCTTTTCCTTAGTTTCCAAAGAAAGCCTACTGCAACAGGAAACTGTTCATTTAGTATCCTAAGCCCCATGTTCTATAAAGCTGCCTGGGTGTAATTAAGCATCTACATTTACTTCTTCGTGTGGGGAACAATGGTCTGGCTCCTTGGAGAGGTCAGGCAGGATTTATTTTATTGTGTACAGAATCTGAGCCATTGAAGTGGCTGTCAAGATAGTTACTGGTCATTCCTTTGCCATTTATGTGGCCCTTTCTATGTAAAACCAGGGCTGTATTTTTCCCCCCTCTGATTTACTTCCCTTTTTTCATGGGATCATGGCTACAAAACTATTAGTTAATACCCTGCTGTAAGGAAAATAAGTCCTGAGGAAAATATGCTATGCATGTATGCCTTCCCCACCCCCAAATTACTTGATTGCAGCAGGCTCACTTTTTGATTAATGCAATTTTGCATAAGGTAATATTACACGAGTGTATTACTTTTCAGTAATTATTCAATGGAGTTAATATGGCAGACTTCTTGAAGAAAAATTAGAACCGTGGCGTCTCATTTCTCTAAATCCCCAGCACTGTTCAGTAGGGTAACAATAATAATTATGTATAAATAAATAAATTTCCTTTATCAATGTTCACTTGGGCTGGAAATAACGGGCAGCCTCATCCCCAATCAGAACACTAACGGCTGTACTTTTTAATTAGCAGTGTTCCGAGGGGCAGAAATGATTTTACGTGCAGTTTCGTTATGCTGCAGTTTGGGAGAGTGACACAGTGATTTGCTATAACAACGATCTTTGCAATTTAATCATCGCGTGAAATTATGTGTGCTATTTTGTTTTCGCTTTCCCCTGCACCTTTGGGTTTGAGCCACTCCAAAAAGGGAGGACCGGCAAGGTTTGTGGTGGTCTCCTTTCCTAAAGCAATTTTATCTCCTCAAGGTCTGATTTCACGTGAGCATCATTTTAAACTCCGGCAAGATGTGGTTCTGTTTAACTAGCCCTTGCTTACAGAGGTCCCATGCCTACTATTATATTTCCTTACCATGATACATACTTTGCAGCGCATTTTTCTCACTAATCATGGTTTAGCAAACAAGGAAGGAGAGGGCCTGTTTTATGAAACTTTCTGATGAGTGATGTTCAGTTTATTTCAGTCTTTAGTCTACTAGAATGTACAATTGCTCTGAAGATAAATAAAAGATTCAGCCGGGTGCCACTGGAGAGCAGAGCAGCATGTCTTTGGCATTGCTTGAGACTTATCTGATTTGGATTTGTATACCTCATGGGGAATGGCAAAATATTGGAACAGACGGCTTGATATTTCCGAAGAATATAGTGGGCTTTATTAGCACCAGTTTCGCTCCCTGACTGACGGCTTTCTCAAATTTTTTATCTTATTAATCCGTGCTACTGTATGTAAATGTTATTCCTCTCTGCATACGGAGGCAACCAGCGATTTGTAATAAATGCTTATGAGTGCCTGAGGCTACACTTAAACTTTAAAACATCTATTATTAAGTTGCAAAAAAACACTGTAATGGACAATAGTGACCTCATAGGAATTTTAAACTCTGGTCTGCTCTTCCGCATTAAAAACAAAAAAAATTTGCCTCAAGTTAGAATTATGAGCAATGCTATTTTAACAGCTGCATTTTGATTATTAAAGTGTGTTTTACAACTGAATTACAATGCTTTTATGGACTCTAGGTATAAGATTTAAAAAGGTCATTAAACGTAGTCGGGTTTTGTCACAGTAGGTGTCATTGTATACAATGGACACTCCGCAATCTAGTTTATGTCACTGCACTTAGGATTTAAAATAGCATGAAGGAGTGTGTAAGTTTGCTTAGCCATGAAGATGACTATAGATCTCTCAAGGATTTTTGACAGTTTGCAATCTGAGATGACCACTTTCATTATTATTTTATTAATTTGACAAGAAGCCCTACAGATTTTCTGTGTATCACAGATCCATTTGTCCCAGAAATAATTAAAAATGCCAGCCTGGAGCAACAGACAACAGATCCACTTCTGGCAAATCAATGTTCAAAAATGCATTGCTTGTACTGTAGCCAACTCTTGAGTCCTGAAATGTTTCTACATTTTCTCCATCAGATCATATATGTACTCATTGACAATGGGTATTGACCCTTGCTGTAGGTTTTCCAAATGCAGGACCTTTAAATTGATTTATCCATCATGTCATATGCTGGATACTATATGTAATGTTTACATCTCTTACTAAACAAATCCAGGGTTAAGTTGCTTTTCCCAGGGCTGCCTCTTCCATGCACAGCTCAGGAAGGCGGTAAATGTGAACTTGAATTTGCCTCGCCTGAACCCTGCCTGTTTGCCACTTATATGTAAATCTTTAATTTTCTTTTCATTACTTTGGCACGATGTTATTTGTGTGACTAGCTAGAGTCTGTGCCATCCGTGGGACTGATTTCTGGGTGCCTGATTGTTGATGAGGATACGGGGATGGAGGTGTGATAAGGAGTATAGAATCCTCAAAATATTTGACAAAATGTCACAAAGGATTGTATTTGCATGTAGTACCGTGGATAAGACATAATGATTAGTGTGCAGTGCGTTGCTGGCACTGCATATCCCAGCTCGTGCAGATAACATGTCTGCTATACAGCTTTGAATATTGTATATGTACTTTGAACATATCTATGACTAGTAAAGCTGTCATTCTGTTGAAAAATGTAGCTGCACGAATGACAATACTGGTTTAATTTTTTTTTAAAAGAGGACACCTTCTAAATAATTATTATCATGCTAATAACATTTGTATTCTTTTGTGTATAATTAAGATCTGCCTGTCTAAGCATGAAATAGGGTTGAAATCGTGAATAAGTATGCTCTCCGTAACCTATTTAGTAAATCAGTTTTAATTTGGCTTTCTTTAGGTTAAATCATAACAATAGCATCCTGTATACAAAAATCCACAATTCTTGGCTGTAAACCATCTTGGAAATATTTAATAGTTAGCAAAGCTTCCCACAAAATTAAAGAAGCCCCGCTTATGAATGTTAAGTACTGAATCAAAAATAATGATTCCACAATGATAGAGGTCATATATTTAAAAAAGTTAACTCTTTGTGTCTCAGAATGATAAATACCCAAGCAATTTTATACTTTGACCTCTTTGGCTTTGGCTTGTGATTTTGTTTCTTATGTGATAAAAAATTTAATTGAAGATTCATATTCTACCTACTTCTGAGAGAACTCAAGGCAGCAAACAGGATAAAACACAGGGAAAAATAAGCCATTTAGGTATAAAACATAACAGGTTATGTAATTTGATGATCACAAACTGTTTTGGAATACATCATGTGTTTTTGTTCTCTTAAAATAAGAGTATCTGTTGTTGGTGTCTGGTTATTTATTTTTTTTCTTCTTCCGTAGTTTCATGGCTAATACCTAGCCAGGCAATTATGCTAAAAGAAATTATCTTTGTCATTTTGCAAGGGTTATTCTTTATTTTCAAGGTACTTATGGCTTCTGTAACCCAGCAGAGTCCGTCTTCCCCATCCCGACTGTAACCATTTGCATGCTGTGATTTATAAGGTTATTGGAAAACACCTCCATTTATCAATTATGAGAGAGCACAGACTGCTCGGGAGCAGTTCAAGCAGCATCCCTGGAAAGTGAAACGTTGAAAGGGGTGGGAGGGGAAGAAAGAGGAAAAGAAAAGAAAATGGCAACAGGCGGAAAGGGGGAGTGCGAAGAATGGGTGGTCAGTGATGCTTCTGCTTTTGTTTCGCTGCTGAGGACAGGTTGCCCTCCTTCCCACAGCTTCCTGGTATTGTGCACACAGGTCCCTGCCGTTTGATTTCTCCATCCATAGTTTTGGTCCTCATGCTGTTTGTCTATGAAACTGTATTTTTCAGTCATGAGCAAATATGTTCTGAGTACCTCTGCTCTGTGTAAGCTGTGCTTGAGGGCCTGGGGTGTGCAAAGCCCCGTGAGGAATACGAAGGATGTGATTGTGAGGCCACTGTCATGGGCCAAATAGGATTGTACCAAAGTGCCAAATGCAGAGAAATAAAAGACAACGTGAAATGGATGCTAAGTAAATGAAATCATAATTGTAAAATGGTTTGCATCGTAGTGTCTGACACGTCATAATAGCTTTATAAATGATAGCCAATAATAAGGATAATAATAATAATATCATCTCGATGATGATTATTATGATAACATTGGTGCCAATAAGGACTTTAGCGATTGTCACAGGGAAAGAGATTAGAATAGAGCAAGTGTTTCCACCACTTCCAAAGCCCTCGGCATTTGAATGAGCTTTGCACAGTCCACGCTGCTTTGATGGGACCTTCCCTAACACTTGCTCCCTACCTCTCACCCCCACTGTCCCATCGCCCCTAATCATTTTCTCTCTGTGTAGCGTTTACTACAGTCTGATCTACTACCTAATCGGCTGTTGACTTTTTTTTGGTCTGTCTCCCCCCAACTTGAATGCAAGCTCCAGGAGGACAGGGATCTTTGTCTGTTTTGTTTGTTGCTGAATCCCAAGTGCTCTAAGTGTGTTTGGCACAGCGTAGGCTCTTAATAAATATTTCTTGAATGTCTGATGAATGATTGATGGCTCTCTAACTAACTTGCCTGCCTGCTGCTGTTTCCTGATCTCATGCCTTAACCACTCCCATCTTGTATATCCTTAGAACAGTGCACTTAGGGGCCATTGTGGCCATGCTTCCCGTAGCCAGTCCACGATGCTGGGGAAGGAGAAGGGAGGAGGATTCCAGTGCTGGCTCTGTGACGCATGACAACTGTACACCCCCAGTACGCTTCTGGGAATGGCTGGAAACTCCAGTTTATGGCCTACTGGTCTCTTTGCCCATTGAAGCCAGTTTCTCCAGACAGGCTTTTTCCTGAGATACTGCCCTGAACAATTCCCTTAAGCAAACATAGTGGTTAAGTGAAGAGGCTGTGGAATGAGGCAGACCTGGGTTTGATCCTTTCTCCCCACCTCCTAACCCAAGGCACATTCTTAGCCTCCCTAAGCTCCACTTCCTTTTTTATGGAACTGAACTGCCTGCCTCCTGGGTATTTATGAGAAATTAAATAACATGCTATATGAGCTTTGCACAAGGCTGGCAAGCCAGAGCTCAAGCAATGGTAGCCAGTGAAATCCTGCCATGACTAATTATTATTACTTTATGATTATTGCTGTTGTTATTATTTATTTTGGCGGCACTCCATTATACTGCATTAAATATTATCTGATATGATCTGTGTTTCACACAGTTCTCTTGCTTTATTATTTTCTACTCACTTCTTTAAGTTACTTTTTTTCTTATTTTTTTCAAGGATTTAAATTATTAGAAGGATTTATTTTTTAAAAAACTTAAGTAATTAGTTTAGGAGAATATACTGAGATTCAATATTACACTTGTTTGAGAATTAATAAAGCATTATTTTTTCCCTAAGTTATGATTATTAATAGAAAGAGGAGTAAAGTTATGGGATCTGAATGAAGGTCAATGGAGAAAGGAAGGTAGAGGAAGAAATAGTTCTAAACCATTCACCATCTTGGTTTTATTTTTAATTTCCATACACATGAATCATTAAACCTCATTGTGTGTGTATTTCTTTTTAATGCAACCTGATTTTTTTCCTCTTACCTGTATTTTCTTGGAAGTAGTGATTATTTGTCATATGAAGAATTAATTAGAAAGGATTACCTATGTTGATGTCTATATCTATAAATATAGAGGGTAAATATCTCCAAACTGGAAATTATTTTTCAGAAAAATACTTAAACATACAAAGATAATTAATTTTGACAAAGTGGTAGGGAGAAGTTGTACTAAACACATTACAAAACTGCAATAATTAAAATGAAAAAATAATTTAGAACTCTACCTCACACAATATGTGAACATACATTTATGATCAATTAAAAAGTTAAATGTAAAAATTAAATCCAGAAGAAATATCTAGATGCAAGATATGGTACCAATTTATAATCTCAGTACAGAGAAAGCCATTTTAGCTTAAAAGCAAAGAAAGGAGACATTGAGAAAGATTAAATAGCTCTGATGACATGGAAATTAAAATTTTATTTATGCAAAAAACTGAAAAGGCGAACAAAGGTAAAATTTGGAAAGCTTATAAAAGACAGTGTTACTCTTAATGTTAAAAGTGTTCTTAAAGATCAATAAGAGAAGAATTTTGCTAGAAACATATGCCTATGAACTCAACGTTTTTCCTTTGTCTTCTTAGAAACCTTAAAAAAAGCAACATGGAAAAAGGAAAGCAAAAACCTAGTTGGTATTTTTCAATGAACGGGAATATAGACTCTAGAATGTGTGCAAGAGTGGCCAATAGGAAATGTGTTTGCACAGGAACTGTTTGAATATGGAGGAGAGGGAACCAACAGTACCAGGTGCCATAATTCTCCAATACAAATATACTTCCTGTGGTCAGGGACACACCCTGAGGGAAAATGGTTGGATTCTTCCCTGCAAAGAGGGTTCGAAGATGGGGTTGGGGGCGTTGAATGGGGAGGTGACAGAGTCTTCCTCCTCTGAAAGCTGATTATGCTTGAGGATGCGGGGGCGCCATGGATTATACCCACAAGCCACGTTAGCAGGTTGCCTGGCTTTATCTAACAAGAGATTCTGTGAAAACTAACCAGCCTGGGGCATACCTGATTTCTTCACATATATAGCAACTTCTTACAAACAGCTCTTCCAGAAACCCCCAACTCATACAATACACAGATGCAAATGTAAAAACACAAAACGGATACAGCATCCATAAAAAGTAAAATTTTGAAAGGAGGAAAAGAACATCATCCTTCAGTGACCAAAAAAAAATCACTAGAACAATGTTGCTGGGAGAGATGAAAAGTGTGAATAAATGTGATGTCATTCATTAAAGAAAAAAAATCATCTCCTTAGAGAAAAACCACAATGCAGAAATGCAAGAATTCCAGAAAGAATTGGTGAGGGGGCAGGAAGAATGTAAAGTGAGCTGGAAGAGCTCAGGAAAGTAGTAAAAGTAAAATAATGAAATACAGACAAGAAGGTGAAAGGGGAAAAGCATCATAAGGCCAAGAGACACTGTGAGGCCGAGATAAGGACACAGGGTAGAAATAAGATAAGCAAATGAACTGGATATAAAGAAAGAGATAAAAAGGGTCAGAAAGAAGATGGTAGAAATAGAAGACATGAAAAGGACACCTATCTTTTGTTTATATGGATTCCTTATGAAAGGAAACACAGTACTGATGAAATGAAACAACTATTTAGAGATACAATTTGAGAAAATTTTCCTGAAAGGATGAATTTACCTATTGAATGGGCACCAGGGCCAGGAAAATTGACCCATTTCGGTCAACACCAAGAACATTCTAGCAAAGTTATAGGACTTGAGCAGTCAGACAAAAAAAAGACTGTCGTTTTTAAGGGATTAAAAATCAGTCTGGTCTCAAATTTCTACACGGCAATCATCAATCCCCAAAGATAATACAATTAAATCTGCAAGATACTTAAAGAAAGAAAATATGGGTGAGGCATTTTATAGCTTGTCACACTCTCCTTATGGTATTTAGACTATAAATCAACTGTTTTGAAAATACAAAAAGTCTAGGTATATTCTTACAATGAACACTTCTAGAGGAAATTACTAGAAAATGAACTTTAAGATAGCAAGAGATAACTTGGAGGAGCACAGCCAAAGGACTGGCAGTGAACATTCCATATATTTAATAGAACTAAGACTAAAACTAACATGGAAAGTAGAGTGACAGCCAGAATGTAAATTTTATAGGTTAGTGATTCTCAAAATTTAAGGTACATAAAAATCACCTAGGAATCTGGTTAAAATGCAAATTCAGAAACATTAGGTCTGGGTGAGAACTGAGTTTCTATCTTTCTAATTACTCCCAGCTGATGTTGATGCTGTTGGTCTCTGGACCATACTTTGTGTAGCAAGTATGTCACGGTAAAAATAATACAATAATACAACCAATAAAATTAGGAGGGGAAAGTGGAAGGAAAATAAAATATGTGATTATCTGTTCATCTATAGTAGCTGTGAATTAATGAATATTACCTACCACTGATAAATCAACTTGTAGAAATATAACCACTTAGTAGTACAAAGGAAAAGATTAAGAAATACAATACCATTGACCAAAATCAAGTTGGGGAAGAATAGGTTGGAATGCTGAGGAAGAGAAAACATGATACTGTTTTCATTGCTCGTAGTAGGAGACTATTTGATACAGCCCCCAAAATCAGAGGACCAAAGATATTTTATACAGATATAACTATAAAGGTAATCATTAAAACAAATTAAAAACCGTCTTCATAAATATTATAAGAACTACAAACATGTAAAAGAAAATAGACCACACAGTGAAAGACTGAAAAAACAGTAACTACAAAGAAACATAGGACAGAATCAAGACAAAATATATTTATCATAGCAATAATGTGTCATCTAAAATCAACTATTAAAAGACTAATGATTTCCATTTGGATCACAGAACAAAACCATTCAGTCTGTATATCAGGGTTTCTCAGCCTCGTCACTATTGACATTTTGAGCTGGATAATTCTTTGGCTGGATGTGTAGGTGGGGGGCTGTCCTGTGCATGGCAGGATGTTTAGCAACATCCCTGGATTACTCCCACTAGATACCTGTCGTACCTCATCACCCACCCTCAGTTATAACAACCAAAAATGTCCCTAGACATTGCCAAATAACACCCTGGAGGGCGGGGACAAAATCATCCCCGATTGGGGGCCACTATTTTATATAGCCCACAATCATGCTTTCTGGGAAAACATTAGAAGGATTCCTGCTTATGTTAGAAATAAGGAAAGAATGCATATATCCAAATGATTTAGAAAAATTGAAAGGATAGGCAAAGACATGCCATGCCAATGTAAATAGAAAAGTTAGATGAAAACATGGTATTAATATCAAATGAGAAAAAATTCAGGCCAAAATTATTATGTAAATAAGACGAAGAAAGGTCCTTTGTAATGCTGAAGGATGAAATTTGCAATGAATATATAATTGTTATAATTCTCTATACACTAATACCATAGCATCAACATATAAAAAATATAGGACATGCAAAGAAAAATGGAAACACAATAATATTTCACCTCTTAGAGTCTGTGATTAGATAAAGTGAAAAAAAAGTAGATATACAGAAGAATGAAATAATAATGTAGATTTATGTATGGTATATTAAGTTCTATTTCATAAAAATAGAGGGAAAATGTGATTTTCCAATAACCATGAACCCCTACCCTGATCACATCCTGTGCAACCAAAGAAACCATAATTGTCTCCAGATGTATAAATAGCAAAGCAAACATTGTCTGATCACAAAGCAACAAAACTAAAATTGTGAACAAAATCAGAAAATAAAATTCCCTACCTCCTGGAGGAAAATGTCTCAATTCTGGGGTCAAAGTGGAAACGAAAACAAATTTCAGAATATGTAAAAAACTGGTAACTACACTACAGTACCTATGACAGCTGATAGGATATAGCTAAAGCAATGTTCAAAGAAAATTCATAGCCTTAAGTTCTTATGTAAGTAAATAATAAAGACTACAAAAATCAGTTATCTGATGTAAAAAGGGACAACAAAATGAATGTAAGAAATAAGAAGGAACCACAAAAATTAATAAGTTAAAAAATTGAGCGACAAGGAACAAAAAGTATATGGTTAAGCTAGTAGCTGAATTAAGGATAAAAGCCTAAAATACAATTCACAAAATAAAGTAGAATAACCACAAAATTGAGGAAAATTATATATCAGAGACTATATGACTTCTCAATATTTTGCAAATAAATTTTAAAATTTAGGTGCTGGGCTTCCCTGGTGGTGCAGTGGTTGAGAGTCCGCCTGCCAATGCAGGGGACACGGGTTCGTGCCCCGATCCGGGAAGATCCCACATGCCGTGGAGCGGCTGGGCCCATGATCCGTGGCCGCTGAGCCTGCGTGTCTGGAACCTGTGCTCCGCAAAGGGAGAGGCCACAGCAGTGAGAGGCCCGCGTACCACAAAAAAAATTAAAAAATTTAAAAAATATATAATTTAGGTGCAATAATTTACTTAAATTGACTCTAAAAGAAGTATAAAGCATAAACAGTTATTTTTCCAAAGAAGAAATAAAAAACATTTTCCATTATCCACCACTCCCTCTCCACCTCCCCCCCCAAAAAAAACCCAACCAACCCAGTTCTGATGATGTTTTTACGTGGGAATTACCACTAAACCTCTAAAAAGCTATAATTCCAATGCTGTTTAAATTTTTCAGATAGTAGGTGAAAAGAAAAAAATTCCAAAGTATTTTAAGAAGTGAGTCTAATACTGATTTAAAAATAACAACAATAACAACATTTGAATTTATACAAAAAGGAAATGGTATATCAATGTTTTCAGACTTAGTTACATTAGCTTCCCAGGCTGCCCCTTCGTAGAGTCTAATGTAATTGGTTGGAGCATGGTGGGAGTGGGTCAGTATTGGTTTTCTGATGTTTTTAAAGCTCCCTATTTATTGTAATATGTAGTCAAATTGAATAATAATAATCACTTTTCTAGATCAATGTCTCTCTAGAATATCAATACAAAAATTCTAAATAAACATTAGCATTTGGAATACAGCAACATATTCGAAGAATTATACCATATAACTGGGATATTCAATTTTTTTTTTTTTTTTTTTTTTTTTTTTCTGTGGTACGCGGGCCTCTCACTGTTGTGGCCTCTCCC
>NC_041225.1:74161724-74233406 GCF_002837175.3 Physeter macrocephalus
ATGTGGGATCTTCCCGGACCGGGGCACGAACCCGTGTCCCCTGCATCGGCAGGCGGACGCGCAACCACTGCGCCACCAGGGAAGCCCCTGGGATATTCAATATTAGGATATCTAATAATATATTAAGAGAAGAAAAATTATACAACCATTTTCACAGACATTAAAAGTCACATTACAAAATTTAATATTCATTCTAAATTTTTAGAACTCAATAGAAAATATATCCATCTCAAACCAAAACTCATCATCATGTTTTCTGGGGACACATTAGAAGCATTCCTACTTTTATTAGAAATAAGGAAAGGATCTCCCCCATCCATGTTTATTATTGTACTTGGTGAATTGGCCAATGCAAATAGATGAGAAAGAAATTTAAAAAATGAAAATTAAGAATGAGAAGGTAAAAGTATTATTAAGCAAATATATAATTAAATACTTTGAAAACCAAGAAAATCAACTATAATTAATACAAAAAAATCAGGTGTCGGGATATAAAATTAATATACAAATGTCAATAGTTTTCACATTAATCAACAAAATACAAAGTATAATGGGAAAAATAGCTGTTTTACAATGATGATAAAAATAAAATTCGTAGGTATGAGCTTAAGAATAAATGTAAGACTTATATGAAGAAAATTTTTAAATACTTTTGAAGGCCACAAAAGATTGTATAAACAAATGGAAAGGCATAGCATGTTCTTGGATAGAAAGACTGAACATCATTAAGATGCTAATCCTTCATGGGTTTACTTATAAATTTAACATGATCCTGATAAAAATACCAAATCTTTCTTTCCCCAAAACTAGACAAGTTGATTGTATAATTCATATGAAAATCAACAAGAATATCCAGGAAATTTCTGAAAAAGAAGACCAATGAGGAGGAATTAGGCAGACATAAAAAAATGTATATAGTATGATATGATTTGTATAGAAGATAAAGAAAAATTATATGTATATATGACACACACACACAAGTGTGTGTGTGTGTGTTTGGATTGCATGTCCATACTGTTGTCCTCTGACAATATAAATAAGAAACAAAGAAGAGTGATAACCTAATTGGAGATATGGTAACTCATCTAATGCAGAATAGAGATGGGAAGGAGATCCTTCATTGGGTACATTTTTATAAATCTTGATGTGCAAATCATGTAATTATATTTATGTATTTCAAAATAAATAATTAAATAAGCAAATAGAAAATAGGCAAAGGACAGTTTGAAACAAAGAAATTTGGATATCACTGACCAAGAAATACAAATGAAAGCAATGACAATAATGAAACTTCACTGATACTTACAATATGTTAGCTACTGTGACAAGTACTTTATGTGTATTGTTTAATTTAATCCTCAAACATAATCCCATGACATAGTACACATATGATTTAAGGAAATCTTTAGTTTTTTTGTTCCTTTTCTTTTCCAAATGTCCTAAAATCACTATTTTTCTTTTGTATTTTCAGTAGAGAAGTAGCAAGTATTTAAAAAGAGATCTAGTGTTCTTAACCATCTTGCTACCCAGTTGTTCTACATTATTTGCCTGAATACTTCTGAGTTTTTCTGTCAAGTCTGTTCATTTTGTGTGGTTTAAAAAGGTTTAGTGGTTTTTTATTGGTTCATTATATGTGCTGTCAAATGAATTCAGAGACATTATTTGCATGTACCAGGCTTTATTATTTCAAAACCAGCATTAGAGCCATCAAATATCTTTGGAATCATCCACCATATGCAAGACGATCTGCTAGGAGTAGAGAGTGGTGAACTTCAAGGGGATAACTAAAACTATAGATCTGGGTGCCATCAGGGGCAGGTTCAGTGGTGGCTTTCTGAACTCATGACATGTGCACTTACCGAAATCCACCCAACTTAACAAGAGCAATAGTTAAGATGATAATAATGAGGACTGCTTAGCTGGGAGAGACACTATTGCAGACTTCAAATAAATGGTGACACATCAGAAGCAGAAAAATCATAAAGGACATGAGAACTGCTTAACTCTACTCAACCACTTATTAGCTGGATGACTCAGAAAATTAACTAATCAAACTAACTAAATGAGATAATCATGGCACCTAACTCATAGGGTTATAGTGCAGATTAATATGTATATAAAGCTCTTGGGACACTGCTGAGCATATGGTAAATGCTCAATAAATTAGAGCTATTATCTTTGTTATTATATTAAAATCCGAGTTCTCCCAGACAATTTTTGAAACACTAGTGACTCCAAAGGTACTCCATATAAGCAGAGAGGTGCTTATAGAAGGTCAGCCATCTCTGAAAACAATTGACAAATGTGATGGCGTTAAAAGTAGATAGTAGAAAGAATAGAGGGAGAGAAAGGAGAACAGAATAAAAGCATGAAAATTTAATGGCTATCACCAGTGTTTATTAAAGTCAGTGATGAGGATAATAACACAGAAGTGACACAGGGATGAAGATACCAAAGATGAGAACAATACTATACTATCAGGGTAAACAGAATCCACCCACAGGAAACTGTAGAAGAAAGCACAGGGCATCTCTGGTGTGCACATTTGTGCAAGGCCTGGTACACAACTCTTTGCACTTTTCTACTATGATCTTTCAAAGCATAAGATGTCATTATGTGATATTAAGCAGGAATATTTCTAAATGATAATTTGTATAAAAGCATATCATATCTAGGTCTATATCATAAGCTATTATATATGATAGATTCCTATTTTCCTCTAGTAAAAAGAAAAAGACATAAGGATTATAAAAATGTGTACAAACCATGAAAGATAAAATGAATATCTTCATATGACTTGTAAGGACTAGCCCAGGCAAATTTTGATGGGGCTCACTTGGCTCCCTTTGCTGTCTTCCAGCCTAGACACAGTGGGTCATGGTCAAAAGGAAAGATGGCATTTTGGGCTATTTCAAAGAGTGAGTTCCAGGGCTACTACTAGGATCAATACCCATTCAAACTCCATTCCTATAGCATAAATAGGTACCTCTCCAACAACATCTGTAGTGCTTCCAGTAACTAATGTCACTGAGATACACAGGCTTGACTCATGATTTGTGGACAGCAAGTGGTTAGTATTATTATTTGTCAGCACAAACATCTACTAGGACAATTGTATTATCTCTTTTATAGAGATGAATAAGTTGAGTCTGACTAGATTTAAGTAAATCATCCAAAATCACATAGCTAGTAACTTAGGATTGGACTGCAGGCATATTTGACAACAAATCCCTTTTTTTTCACATATCGGTGCCCAGAAACCAGTGCATGAATTTGTAAAATCCATTTTGATTATCAGAGTCCTATATGTTTTTATCTAACATTTTTTTACTGCGTTCCAGCTCTTTGAGCTTTCCAAAAACATAAGTTGTTAATGTCTTTATAAATATAGATGTTTGCTACATATTGAGAGATTTTATAAATACACACACATACACACACATTTTTGTCTCAACTAAACTGAGTCCCATCAGCATTTCAGTATGCTCGTCTCTCCCATCTTACACACACACACACAAACACACACACACAAACACACACACACACACACACCAAACCAAAAATTCCTCCTTCCATCCCATATCTCCTTCAGCTCCTGTTCAACATATCTACCACTCTTCAGAACAAAAATTCTAAAATCAGTTGTCTCTCTGTAATCCAACTATTTCCTTAACTACCACTTGCTGCTCAACCTACTCCAGTTTTTCTCCACTCTGCTAAAAATGTTCTTGTCATGGCCACACATTCTCTTCATTTTTGTAAATCTACAGGCCGTTTATAATCCCAATGTTCTTTGACCTCTCACAATGATTTGATGCTGTTAGCCGTTTCTTCTTTCTTAAAATGCTCTCTTTTCTCTTGAAATCTGTGCCACCATAGTTGTGACTTTTCCTTTCCCCTCTGTTCCTTCTCAGCCTCTTTGGCGGGCACCTCTCCTTTGTGTCTGTCTTCCCTGGCTCCATTCCGGGTCCTCTTCTTTTCTTTCTCTGCACACCTCCCTGCCTCATCTCAAACATCCCTGTGACTTTGCTGCTGTCTGTGGCTCTGATCCATACTCCTCTCCTGATTTCGAGGCCAGCCCTTTCCACCTGCTTACTCAGCATGTTTTTCTGGCCCTCAATCTCAGATTGCCAAAATTGAATTCAACTTTTCTTCCCATACTCTAAACCTGCACAACTTCTATATTCCACATTGTGAGGGTGAAGTATATGGAGCACATCACTCAGGAAATCTTATTGAATGAGTTTAAGAAACATTAAAGGTGGAGAATTCACCTTTTTTTTTTCTTCATAGTTCAGTAACGTATACATAGGAAAGGTTGAAGAAATGTTTTGTAAAATAGCATATAATCATTCTTTCTGTGGTCTGTGTGGGGGCCCATTAGGATGACCCTTCATAAAAGCCCACATCTTGAACTTGGTCCAAAACCCTCAGTACCCTCGGTGACATTCATGGGTGGATGACCAGCCCTATGGAGCTCTGAGGTGTCTCTGTACAATGCTGACAGCTTGTTACTGGGCCTGAAATTCAGCAGTCCCAAAGTGTCCCATCAATCTGTAAAGTAGTCCATCAAATAAAATTAGTTCTACCAAGAATTAAGCACAAACAAAATTATCCAGTCTGGTAAGTTAATGAATTGATAAGTGAATAGAAAGACAAAGGAGTCTAATAAATAGCAAAACAGAGACTGGGGAGATGCCTTTACAAACAAGTAATATATTGAATATTTTAGAGAAAATATACTATATTTATTGAGGATGTATTTTGTGCCAGAAAATGTTCTATGAATTTAGTATACAAATTGATTCATTTAATGCTCCCAACAACTTTATGAGATGATTATTCTCAGTTTATAGATTAGGAATCCAGTAACAGGGAGCTGAAATAACTTGCCCAAGTTCATACATCTGTGAGTGATAAAGCTTAACAAACATATTGCAGATCAGCTCAGTAAGGAAGGCTTGATCCAATCAAATGATGAATTGGGAAAGAGACTTCAGGCCACAATTCACAAAGAGGAAACACATTAGTAAGTAAATATATGTAACATCGTTCATTCTTCTTAGTAAAGAAGAAATACCATATAATAAAACAACACTTTTGGGGCTTCCCTGGTGGCGCAGTGGTTGCGCGTCCGCCTGCCGATGCAGGGGAGCCGGGTTCGCGCCCCGGTCTGGGAGGATCCCACATGCCGCGGAGCGGCTGGGCCCGTGAGCCATGGCCGCTGAGCCTGCGCATCCGGAGCCTGTGCTCCGCAATGGGAGAGGCCACAGCAGAGGGAGGCCCGCATACCCCCCCAAAAAAAAACAAAAAAAACCCAAAAAACCCCACTTTTACTTCTCTTAAATTAAAAGAAAAAGGGGGGGGGCAGTGTGTGTGTGTGCGAGAGAGAGAGAGAGAGAGAGAGAGAGAGAGTGAAGGTATCAGGCTCCCTGATTTAAAAGTATACTACAAAGCTAAGGTAACTGAAACAGTAAGGTACTGGCACAAAAATAGACACATAGATCAATGGAACAGAATAGAGAGCCCAGAAGTGAACCCACACTTATATGGGCAATTAATCTATGACAAAGGAAGCAAATGTATGCAATGGGGGAAAGCCTACCACTTCAATAAATGGTGTTCGAAAAACTGTACAGCTACCTACAAAAGAATCAGACTGGACTTCAAAATGGATTAAAGACTTAAATCTATGACCTGAAACCATAACTTTTAGAAGAAGCATAGGCAGTACACTCTTTGACATCAGTCTTAGCCTTATTTTTTTGGATATGTCTCCTCAGGCAAGGGAAACAAAAGCAAAAATAAACAAGTGAGACTCCTTAAACTAAAAAGCTTTTGCATAGGAAAAGAAACTATCAACAAAACGAAGAAGATATTTGCAAACCATGTAACTAATAAGGGGTTAGTATCCAAAATATACAAAGAAGTCATACAACTCAACATCAAAAAAACAAACAACATAATTAAAATATGGGTAGAGGAACTGAGTAGACATTTTTCCAAAGAGACCAACAGGCACATGAAAAGATGCTCAACATCACTAATCATCAGGGAAATGCAAATCAAAACCACAATGAAATATCACCTCACACCTGTCAGAATGGCTATTATAAAAAAGACAACAAATAACAAGTGTTGACAACGATATGGGGAAAAGGGAATCCTTGCGCATTGTTGGTGGGAATGCAAATTGGTGCAGCCACTATGGAAAACAGTTTGGAGGTTCCCCAAAAAACTGAAAATAAAACTATCATATAAACCAACAATTCCACTCCTGGGTATATATCTGGAAAAAATGAAAACCCTAGTTCAAAAAGATACATGCACCCTAGTATTCATAGCAACACTATTTATGATAGCCAATATATGGAAGCAACACAAGTGTTCATCAACAGATGAATGGATAGAGAAGATGTGGTATGTGTGTGTATTTATATGTAATGAAATATTACTCAACCATGAAAAAGAATGAAATCTTACCATTTGTGACACCATGGATGGACCTAGAGGGTATTATGCTAGGTGAAATAAGTCAGACAAAGAAAGACAAATACTATATGATTTCACTTATATGTGAAATCTAAAAAACAAATGAACAAACACAACTAAACAGAAACAGAGATAGATTCAACAAACAAACTAGATGGTGGCCTAAGAGAGGGGGGTGGGGGAAGGAGAAAAATAGGTGAGGGATATTAAGAGGTACAAACTTTCAGTTACAAAATAAATGAGTCATGGGTATAAAATATACAGAGTGGGAAGTATAGTCAACTATTAATGTAAATTAAGAGAGAAAGAAAGAAAGACAGATAGACGGAGGGAAAGAGTGAGGGGGTGGGGAGAGAGAGAGAGAAAGTGAGAAGGAGAGAGAGAAAGTGAGAAGGAGAGAGAGAAAGAGAAAGAAGTGAGTTCCTGATATTGGAAAGGTTGGGATGAGATTAGCAGGCTCTCTGGCAGCAGTGTGTGGATAATGAGAAAATGATAGATCAAGACTTATAGAGTCTCTTTCTGAGATTTTAGCATAAGAAAATTATTAAAAGAAAAAGAAAGCTTCGTGTACCAAAATGATATTTCAGATAATCTAAATGCCTAGTGATAGAATAACATCATAATTCATGAAATCTGTAGATTACCCAAGCATTAATATCCATTTTGAAGATGTTATAGAAATACAGAAGATGTGTGTGATGCAATGTTAAGTCAAGAAATCTGAATATAAATTTTATCTTTAATTATTACGTCTATAGTTAATTTTATACTTATAATATAGAACTGAGAGAGAACATAGAAAAATGAAAACAGTTACTGTGTTAATTTTGATATTGTGAGTTTCTTTATTAAATAGCATTCTTTCCTTTGTTGTTGTTATAACATTGTTCATGTAATATGTGAAATTTAGAAGTAAACCAGTGAGCTAGATGAGCTACAAGGAAGCTTTGTAAATACTCTGTAGCATTAGTTTGGAATAAGCAAAAAGGCACCATTATGTACTGGGGAAAGCCTGGGGCTTTGAATACAAACAAACTTGGTTTCTGAATCCTGGTTCCAGCATGTGGTTTTAGATCAGTCACAGCCAATCTGACCCTTAGTTTTCTCATCGGAAAAACAAAACAAAACAAAACCCCACGTGCTTAGATTAGTAGTCAATAATATTTAGTATTTTCTGAGGTGCTCCCTACTATGATTTTCAAAATGCAAAATGCAAATAAAAACCAACCAAACAAAAAACCCCAAAGCCTGTCAATTCTATCAATTGAAAAAGACTTCATTTGGTAGGCTCTTCTTCAGATCTCAGCATCAGTATCCTCTTTTCTGGTTTTTGAAGCACTAGAAATTATATCCTTTGAGGGAGTGGAGCATTTGCTTTATCCAAGTATTGGAAATAGACTCGTTTCTGTCCCCAGCATTATAGTAATCACATCATCTATGTTTGTGGCTGCCAGCATGAGCTATACGGAATATGTAAGAATAGGATGAACTTTCTGACTTTGTGAAGACCACTCTTCTCGTCTTCTTATTTTTGAAGCAGAACTTTTGGTTGGAAAGGGTCATACGATAAGCCAAGGGTTTGAAAGGGAAAAGACTACTGTATAATTTGAGAACAGGGAAAGTCTTTCTCTTTGTTATGCTAACTCTTTCCTCTGCAAGTAGAAAAGTGTAATATTCATATCACTGATGGTACTCTAGGTGATTGTAGGTAGTATATAGCTTTTAAAAAATTTAATAGTTATGTTTTTATTTTAATGTATATTAGAAAAATGGTCACCAGAGTTTGGCACACATATTCTAGGAATTACGCAAGATGATCTACTTCAGTACAAAATATGAACTCTATTTATATTCCTTTCTTAACTTATCCTTGACATTTTTCTCTTTGTCCTAATGTGAATGATATTTGTACAGTGATACATGTACATTGTTATAAATAGAACAATACACGGCTGAATGTACATACTCAACATTTTTATTATGGCATATGTAAACTAAAAACCTTAGAGACCACTGTGTTAGAGAAATAATGGTTTTCCATTTTTAATGTAATATAAAGTTTTCTTTAAGAATAAAATCACTAGAACAGTTAACATAGAGTAAATAATAGTATAGATAGGAACACAGATATGTCACAAACCAGGATAGTGAGACAAGAATTAATTAAGTTCATGCACCCCAGCGGAGAATATTGGATGATAAGAAGGAGGATGGCAGCATTCCTCTGCTATCCATATACTAAAAACACATCCATCTACTAGCCTTTGCCTAAGCTCATAATTTTCTTGGAAAGCCAGTCATCCTGGAAGGGCAAAAGGTCATAACCCTGATCAGAAAAAGGGCAGAGTGGACACTGAGAGCTCTTGGTAGAGCAGAATCAAAAGACTCGTGCTGGGTCATAAGGTGGTCATTGCTTCAGGGCTTAGCATCACTTCTATGTAGCCTCTGTCAACTAGTTTCAGACCTTGTTTTATATTTAAAGCTCTATTTGATGACTGATATGGAGTGGAGAGAGACTTGAAATTCCTACAGCATAAGAAAAAGATGAGAATAATTCAGTCAGTCAAGTATTTTACAGACATCTTTCTTTTTGCAGCCACCTACCCTCAAAAACGTAAAAGTGCTGCAAGAAAAATGAAACCGAGGCTGCTTACCAGGGCAAATTGCAAATAAATCCTAAATGGTATATTTTTGACACACTAAAGATAAAATAATATATCCTTCTAAAGTGTCAATTTATAAGTTTGTATCTGTTTTGATTTTTTTTAAGGAAAAGCTTTTTTTTTTAAAAGAAAACCGACTGTATATCTCGCTTAATACATTTGAAGACTAAAATGCTCTTAAAATGTCTTCGGATTTTGATGAAATAGTCTAGTTCTGAATTTATGTAATCCATTAGAGAAAAAAGTAACTACTGCAGAGAACGGACTTGAGGACACGGGGAGGGGGAAGGGTAAGCTGGGACGAAGTGAGAGAGTAGCATGGACATATATACACTACCAAATGTAAGACAGATAGATAGTGAGAAGCAACCACATAGCACAGGGAGATCAGCTCGGTGCTTTGTGACCACCTAGAGGGGTGGGATAGGGAGGGTGGGAGGGAGACGCAAGAGGGAGGGGATATGGCGATATATGTATATGTATACCTGATTCACTTTGTTATTCAGCAGAAACTAACACACCATTGTAAAGCAATTATACTCCAATAGAGATGTTTTAAAAAAAAAAAAAGTAACCACTGCAGTGTGAGAATCATTTTTTCTAAGCCACTTGAATTATGTGAGATCGAGAGAAAATAGGTTGCTGGTTGTTTTTGCCAAATAATTAGCTATTATTAACATGGAAACTCTATGTCAACAAATGGACTGGAAGAACACCACAGTACTTAGGCCAAAGTAAGAAATTTTTGATGGCTGGTTTTTAAGCTCAGGAGCATTTTTAAAAACAAGTGACAAAAGCCAGCCCATCTGCATGCTTATGGTTTTGGACTCAGTGTCATTTTTAGTTGTCAGGCTTGTAAGGAAGTTCCTGAGCCTGCCTTTTTACCTGCCTCCACCGACTCCAACTGCACTACTACATAACCGTGTATGTTTAGACAGTTACACTTTCCTGCCTAGAATTTATCCACAGTTGTCCCTGGTGGGTGTGAATGCAGGGTAAGAGGAAGAAGGACAAGGGTGAAGTCTGGGAAATTCAAGGTGAACTTTTTCCTTCTTGAGCTCTAGAGACTTCTAGCTACTAGTAAGTGTGACTCACTAAGTACTGACCTTTAATAAATCTGCCTGTTCAGACACATTCTTTTACTTAGATAAAAGAGTTCTAGAAGGGATTTTGAGCTGTCATAAAACTCACCTATACTCATTTTGGTCAGGCCTAACCTGAGGCTCAGATATGTTGGCCCAAGCACTTGGTTCTCATTCCAGTGGCTGACAGCTATCATGCTGAACCTTCACTATGGCTTATTTCTTCTTATCTGTCTTTTCAGGATGAAGAACCACTACAGGTCTTTGAAGAATAATTTTTTTATATAGGGGGAAAAATACCTTGGGGCAACCTCCTTCCTAGGCACTCACTTAAAAATTCCATGATACTGGGCATTTGATTGGTGGACTTAAATGCCATTTGACTGGTTTACATTATGTAAATTGCCTTTAGTTTTTCCTCATTGGTCAGAAATATCTTATAATCCAGCTCATCTTTTTCTTCTTTCTTCATTATTTTCATGCTAGAGAAGCCTGTAGAAACACACAAGCATAAAGATATTTGAGGCCCTCTTTAAGCCTGGGATTTTTACAGAGTTTTTCCCACATCTTATATGAATTCAGCAAGTGAGACTGGAGGAAATAAACAGAACATAAGAAGAGGGAACTGATGTGACAAGGACTTTATGGAATATTATTGTGTTTCTAATAGCTTCATGTGGGTTGAAGGCCATCTGGATGGCATTATGGGAAAAGGCCAGCCTCCTGGAATATTTGGAAGAGAATCAGGTTTATTAGATAATTTGTGCAATGCAATTCAGATTTTGGAACACCTGAAAGGAACAGAGAAGTCAAAGAACTATAGGAAGAAATATTTGATTGTTCAATGGGTATTCCAGAAATGAATATGATATTACAGATGAGAGTAGTTGTTATTGTAGAGAGTAGGGAGTTACATTGTTAATATGACTCCCAAAGCCAATATGGAGTTACTCAAAACAAAGAAGATAGAATTAGTGTTTATTTCAGGGAAAGTACCATGTCCTTCATAACTGAAAGAAAAATATGCAGTTTTCCCCTCTTTTTAGAAACAGCATATTCCTTTTCTTTCTAATGTTCTGTTTACTTTTTTGTGTTTGGCTCATGTTAAAGATGTATTCTGGTTCTGAGAGTTCTTGAATGTTGTACATTGGTTTAGGACAGAAACTATATTTTGATTAAATATGAATTACTTAAATAGGAGTACTTTAAAAAATCTGCTCAGGAAGAAATATTAATTTATATTATAGTTTTATTGTTCAGATGATATATAAAATATTATAGACCAGTGTTTGTCAAACACAAGAATGTGACCTCCAAGTTTAGAAACACTAACTTTAGAAACTAAAGTATAGTTTATGACAACAGCTTTCAAATCTAAATTTTTACAAGTTTGGTTTATGTAACTGTTTAAGAGAATCCACATGAAGGCATATGGGGCAATTGTTGTCATTTTTACATTTAGAACATTTTAAGTTATGGGGCAGCAATTCATATTTACCAATAAAATAGAAAGAATATGCCAAACCTTTAGGTAGTAACTTGTTCCCAATGGTGTAACAAAAACACAAATTCAGTGGCTGTACTTGGCTACAAAATGGTTAAAATAATAATAATAATAATAAATGGTATTTATCTGTAAACTTAACTGTCTATACTGTGTCACACACACACACACACACACACACACACACACACACACACATACATACATATATATCCCCTAAATGGTAGGTCTCTAAGAAGGTTTTTTTTTAATGTGGGTTTTCAGGAAGGGTCGATCAAGACGGCAGAGTAAGAGGATGTGGAGCTCACCTTCCCCCATGAGCACATCAAAAATACATCTACACGTGGAACAATTCTCACTGAAAACTAATTGGAAACTGGGAGAAGGAATGTAAGAAACAGTCTTGGTCTTACAACCAAGGCTGTAAGAAAGATACACATGTAATCAGATAGGAAGGGAAGAAAAGTGGTGGGATTGAGATCTGTGCCCCTGGGAGGAGACTCAGAGGAAAAGGGAGAATACACAGCTGGAGACCCTCCTTGGGGAGTGAGTGTTGAGAGCTACAAATTGGGCACCCCAGTCCTGGGATCCTGGGAGGGGAAAATGAGCCTCATTTGCTGCTTGGAGGACCACTGGGACTAACAGGAGGACTGTGGGAAGCATAGATTCCTCTTGTGAGGAGCATTTGCTAGCTGGCTTGCCCCTGACAGGCTGGAGAGAGGTCTGCTTTAGTGGTTTCTGGGTTTCCTGCAACCTCCTCAGTGCACCCCAGCACAAGCCAAGTGAACGCTCAAGCCCTGCTCACTCCACATCACAGTGTGGCACTGGATCTGGGGAGGCTACAAGACACAACCATGAGCCATGGAGTTGACCCAGTCCTGGGCAGAGCCTGGAGGGTGGTGGCAGTGGTCATTGTTGGCACTTACTCAAGCAGCACATCAGAAGTAGCCCAGATCTCTGATGATGGCTGGTCCACCACAACTCACCTCCTGATACATGCTGAGAGTCCACACTGGCCCCGACTACCCTGTAGTGTGGCTCCACAACAGGGAGAAGGTGGCAGAGGCTGGAGGCAGTGATTGCCTGTGAGGGGCAAAAGGGACTTGCACCTGAGGTGGTGTCTGAGCTGAATGAGGGAAACAATTGCAGGTACCTGCAGAGGCAGCACATTGGAGACAGCTTAGACTCAGTCTCTGGCCAACGTGAGCAGAGATCCACAGCAGTAGAAATTGACAATAATACAATAATAATAGGGAATTTTAACCCACCACTTACATCAATGGACAGATCATCCAGACAGAAAATCAATATGGCAACAGTGGTCTTAAATGACACAATAGAACAGTTGGACTTAATATATATTTACAGGATATCACATCAACAAACAGCAGAATACATATTCTTTTCAAGTGCACAAGAACTGTTCTCCAGGATAGATCACAAGCTAGGACACAAAACAAATCTCAACAAATTTAACAGGATAGAAATTATAGGGCTTCCCTGGTGGCGCAGTGGTTAAGAACCTGCCTGCCAATGCATGGGACACGGGTTCAAGCCCTGATCTGGGACGATCCCACATGCCGCAGAGCAACTAAGCCCGTGAGCCACAACTACTAAGCCTGCGTGTCTGGAGCCTGTGCTCCGCAATGGGAGAGGCCATGACAGTGAGAGTCCCACGCACCGCAATGAAGAGTGGCCCCCGCTCGCCGCAACTGGAGAAAGCCCTCGCACAGAAACAAAGACCCAACACAGCCAAAAATAAATAAATAAATAAATTTATTTAAAAAAAAAAGAAATTATATCAAGCATTTTTCTCTGACCGTAACAGTATGAAACTAGAAATCAATTACATAAATAAAAATGGGAAAAGAACAAACATGTGGAGACTAAACAACCTGCTACTACAAAAACAGTGGGTCAATGAAGAAATCAAAGATGAAGTCAGGAAATACCTTGAGACAAACGAAAATGGAAACACAACTTTCCAAAATCATGAGATGCAGTAAAAGCAGTTCTAAGAGGGAAGTTCATGGTGATACAGACCTTCCTCAAGAAGCAAGAAAAACTCAGAAAACAACCTAACCTACTATCTGAAGGAATTAGAAAAAGAAGAACAAACAGTGCCCAAAGTCAGAAGAAGGAAGGAAGTAATAAAGATCAAAGAGGAAAAAAATAAAATAGAGACAAAAAATAGAAAAGATCAATGAAATCAAGAGCTAGTTTTTTGAGAAGATAAATAAAATTGATAAACCATTAGCCAGGCCCACCAAGGATAAAAGAGAGGACCCAACTAAACAAAATTAGAAATGAAAGAGGAGAAAAAAACAACTGATACCACAGAGATACCAAAAGTCATAAGAGAATATTATGAATAGTTATATGCCAGCAGATTGGACAACCTAGAAGAAATGGACAAATTGCTAGAAACATACAACCTGGCAGGACTGACTCAGGAAGAAATAGACAATTTGACCAACCAATCTCTAGTAGTGAAATTGATTTTGTAATTAAAAAAAAATACTGCCAGCAAAGAAATATCCAGGACTGGACAGTTTCACAGGAGAATTCTCCCAAGCATATAAAGAAGAGCTAATACCTATCCTTCTCAAACTAATCCAAAAAATTAAAGATGATAGAGCACTCTCAAATTCATTCTACAAGTCTGCCATTACCCCGATACCAAAATCAGACAAAGACAATACAGAAAAAGAAAATTACAGGCCAATATCTTTGATGAATGTACATGCAAAAACCCTCAACAATATATTAGCAAACTGAATCCAACAATATATAAAAAGATCATACACCATGATCCAGTGAGATTTATTCCTGTGATGCAGGGATAGTTCAATATTGGCAAATCAATCAATGTGGTACATATACCACATTAACGAAAGGAAGGATAGAAATCACATGATCATCTCAATAGACAGAAAAAGCATTTGACAAAATTTGACATTCAGTCATGATAAAACTCTCATCAAAGTGGGTATAGAGGGAACATATGTCAACATAGTAAAGGCCATTTATGACAAACCACAGTTAATATCATACTCAGTATTGAAAAGCTGAAAGCTTTTCTTTTAAATTCAGGAACAAGACAAGGATGCCCAATCTCACCACTTCTATTTAACATAGTATTGAAAGTCCTAGCCACAGTAATCAGAGAAGAGAAAAACACAAAAGTCATCCAAATTTGGAAGGGAAGAAATAAAACTGTCACTATTTGTAGATGACATGATACTGATACTTTATATAGAAAACCCTAAAGTCTCTACCAAAAGCTATTAGAACTAATAAATGAATTCAGCAAAGTTGCAGGATGTAAGATTAGTATACAGAAATCTGTTGCTTTTCTACACACCAATAATGAACTATCAGAAAGAGAAAGCAAGACAAAAAATCTCATTTAAAATTACACCAAAAATAATAAAATACCTAGGAATCAACTTAACCAAGGATGTGAAAGACATACAATGAAAACTGTAAAATACTGATAAAGGAAATTGAAGATGATACAGAGAAATGGAAAGATAGCCCATGCTCTTGGATGAGAAGAATTAATATTTTTAAAGTGGCCATACTACCCAAAGCAATATACAGATTTAATGTAATCTCTATCAAAATACCCTTGTCAATTTTCACAGAACTAGAACAAATAATCCTAAAATTCATATGGAACCATAAGAGACCCTGGATTGCCAAAGCAATCTTTTTTTTTTTTTTTTTTTTTTTTTTTGTGGTACGCGGGCCTCTCACTGCTGTGGCCTCTCCCTTTGCAGAGCACGGGCTCCGGACGCACAGGCTCAGTGTCCATGGCTCACGGGCCCAGCTGCTCCACGGCATGTGGGATCTTCCCGGACCGGGGCACGAGCCCGTGTACCCTGAATCGGCAGGCAGATTCTCAACCACTGCACCACGAGGGAAGCCCTGCCAAAGCAATCTTGAGAAAAAAGAACCAAGCTGGAGGTATCACCCTCCTAGACTTCAGATTATACTACAAGATACAGTAATCAATATAGCATGGCATCAGCACAAAACAGACACATAGATCAATGGAACAGAATAGAGAGCCCAGAAATAAACCCATGTACCTATAGTCAATGAATCTACAACAAAGGAGGCAAGAATATACAATGGAGAAAAGATAGTCTCTTCAATAAGTGGTGCTGGGAAAACTGGACAGCTGCATGTAAAAGAATGATATTAATCCACACAGAAGAGATCATCATTAGATGTTAGATTTCTAGAACATGTAGCAGTTGTCCAATTCAGCTACCTCATTTTGACAGAAAGATGACCCAGTGAGATTATGTGATTTATTCCTAGTAGCACAGATAGTTAGTAACTTAAGTAAGAACTCAGCCCCAAGATTCCTGACTTCTGGTTCTGTGCTATCTAGAGCACAACTATTGGAAGAAATGTAAATGCTATTTTTTTAAAATCATAGTAACGATAAGAAAATAGTATTTGGTTGATATGGATACAGATAACAAATTATCATTTTTGATTTCTAAATTTTCCTTTTTGTTGGGCTACATTAATTAAAAATAGATTTAACTTCCTTTTTTTTTTCTTTCAAGTGTTATAATTCAAAATATTATGAAGGTAGGAAATCCTTTTCTGCAATTGAAGAAAAATATCTCATTTTATAGAGTCATGTAAGATATGAATATTAGTTACTGCCAAATGAAGAGTGGATATCGCTATTTGGGGTGATGTGGAAATGCTTTGGGGGTATCAAACCTGGAGCAGCAGATTTGAAGGGAAATTAACTTTCTCTGTGATGTTCTGCTTCATTTTATGCAATTCCGTTCAACTTTTCACCCCTCACCAAGCTCTGCTTTACCCAATTGGACTGTATCATACATCAACTTTTGGGGGGGCTTAGTTTTCCACCCACTCAAATGCCAGTCATTGATGTCAGCCCATTTATTTCCGTGTTACCTTTCACAGAACTCAGCTGCGCCTGTTCTTTCTATTAGAGGCTTGCTTTTTTTCCCGAAGACAGAATTTCATGCTTAGTCAAAAGAGGTAATGAAAAATAAAAAATCCATTTACCTTTCAGATATATTTCTGTGTTTGTACTCAAAATTGAATATTATTAAGGCATTGTATTTATTAGAGCAAAAATGACTTTTGACGCTCACACTCCATTCTCTCTTGCTTCTTAACATGCCTGTACATTCGAGTCTGTACAAAGAAGCCTGGCAGAGTGAGGGCGTGACCAAGGTAAGGACCTGAGCACGAGAGAGAGGCCAAAATTATCTTCGTCACAAACTATCCTGGTATCTAGCAGGTCACAGAAGAGGGAGAGTGAATACAGTTATAGAAAAACAATGCATTAATAGTTAATTCAACACAGGCCATATGATGTGATAACTATGAAAACATAGTACCTTATCTGCTGTGTAGAGGGAGACTCAAAGGAAAAAAAAAACAGAGTTTTTAAAAAAATAATTGAAATTGTCTACAACATAAATTTCAAGACTATAAGCATTGACATTTAGGGATTTTATATGCAGTTCCTGTAATTCAAGTTTTGAAGAAATAAAATAACAGTGGCTACCTTTTACTGAACACATAGCATAGTGAGAGCCAACATTGTACTAAAGCTCTCTAGATATCTCATTTTGTAGTTCGATGATGTCATCATCTTCATTCTGTAGATGAAGACGCTAAGTTTCAGATACGACAAGTGACTCTGCTGAGATTGCACTGCTATTACATGGCAGAGCTGGGAAGTATCTGGGCTATGTGGTGCCATGGTACTCTCTAACCCCCTCAACAGCTATGTAATGAAGCCTACCAAACCCTGGTCCCATGAAATCTGTGTCAGCCATAAAGGACTCACCGATAGTACACATGGAAGCAGGACATATTTAAAAACCTTTGGGTTAGACATTTTAGGGTCTGAATATATGACAGAATGTTATTATTCTAAAGCCTGGAGAAATGTTAGTGAACTCTTTTTATATCTTGTATCTCTTTCCTATGCATAGAATGCTTGCTTCTTTTTCTAGTCTTCAATGTTAAAACTTTATCCATCTTTGAAAGTCCAGTTTAAGTTAACTCCTTGTATTAAGTCAATCCCAGTCAAAAGCGATTTATTCCTTCCCAGCTCTGGGCATTCAGTTACAATGGGGACTTTCAACTCTATATAGAATTATGATGTCTGATTGCTCCTATTAGAGGGACTATCCATATAGGTATGGGTCTAATTAATCTTTATACTTTCTATTTCAAGTGGCTTGCTTCTAACAATATCAAAACAAATTTGTTGAATGAATGAATGAATGAAAGGAATGGAAATGGAGATAGGAAGGTTGCTGAAGGTTGCTCATATAGTGCTCTATAGATAATGATGAGGATGAGGATGATGACGGACTAATATTCTACTCTGAGAAAAGAACTGTGAAAACTGCTACATAATCACATTTTACCCTCCCAAGAATCCTGTTAAGAAGAGATTATTATCCCTACTTTACAGATGAGGAAATAGCCTCAAAGAATTAAAATAATATGCTGAAATTCACAGAGCTAATAAGTAACAGAATTAAGACAACCCCAGGTCCATCTGACTTTTCAATTAAAGCCTTCATGCCATTAAAATGGATTTTTTTCCAATCCCTCTATGTTTACTCCCAAACTTAGGGTTGTACCAAACTTTCCTCATATAAATCCTTAGCCATCTAAAAGATGGTGTAATAGAAGAGGGGAAAACCTAGGGCCACTGGATGCACTTGTACAGGATGTGCATGTAGTACTCAGGAGGCACCATTCCCAAAGACCTCCATGTGAATTGTGCCCCCTAGAGGTGTGCAGTGCACAATCTGCACAACATTCATGACACTCTGAAATCTGTGCCTTATTTGAAACAGTTCGCTTTTTCTCCAATCTAAATGAAGATAGTACGTTTCTCCTCTCCACCTCAGGGATTATTTTAGGCAAAAGATATATTCTGAGAGTTCTATGTCTCTATCTTAGCTTTAAATTCTGAAATAAGCACAAAAGGGAACATAACTTGCTGTATACACTAAGAATCTCATTTACTAAAATATATTAATAAGGAATCTCAGGTAGTAATTATGCAATTATAATTCTGAAGAAATATTAAAAATATCTTTATTGCCTAAAGCATTAAATCACATTGGTGACCAGTATCTCTGACTTTTTTCAATGTTATTCAGTAAGGATTCTCCTAAAGGTGATTTTGATTCATCATAGGGTAGGCACTGAAAAATAAATAACCTGGCAGATATAATGCCACATGACAGATCTGAAAACATGTTCACTTAATCTCTGCCTCACTGTTTCACTAATCTATCTTTTAAAATATTTCCAAAGGTCTCCTCAAAGTCTTAGCTTGAGTTAACACTCTAAGCTCTTGATAGTCATTCTTTCATTTAGAAACCATTATCCGGGTCTTGAAAAGAGCCACTTAGCCATTCATCCTGGGAAAGTAAAGACTCACTCTGGTTAGCTTTCAAAAATCCTAACTTTCATTTCATAATTCATTCACATATTGTCATAGTAGAGCAAAATCAATAGCAATACACTTCCATTTTGTGGGCAAGTGTAGTTCTTATTTGCAAGACTGCATAGAGTATCTGGGTGCTCACTCAGTAAGGGGTTTAGGTGGTTGAAAGTAACCTAGGAACCTATCTTCAATAATTTTTTTTATCAAAAACTATTGCTGTTCTCCTGCCAAAGCAAAGTTCACCTTGACCAGGTGTTTCCAATTGCCTTCCTCATGTGCAGGCAATTGTTTTTTCCTGCTTTTCTAATTTTTATAACCGCATCCTTTCACCTTTCTTCACACCCTCTCTTTCTCTATTGCCATTTTCACTTCAGCCCTGGTGCCTTTTTGTAGCGTGATACTTTGGTTTCCTAGCCTTTTGCCTATGTTCTCTTTGATACCAGAATTGCTCTGCTCATTGCCTAGCTGTTCAGTTGCTGTTTTCCACTGTCATCAATTCTCTTTTCTTGTATTGTCTGCATTTCCTGTCACTTACACAGTCTACTTTGTCAATGCATTACCCCTGCCTCTCCTGGAAATAGCTCTTTGTCTAGCCACTGAGCTGCCACTGATAAGAAGATGCTCTTGATAAATTTAGGATATTGATGTCCTTTGTAGAAACTGATGAAGAGATCTTTATGTTGATTATGGCCAAGTTTTTTTTTTTCCGGTTAGCGGGCCTCTCACTCACCGTTGTGGCCTCTCCCGTTGCGGAGCACAGGCTCCGGACTCGCAGGCTCAGTGGCCATGGCTCACGGGCTTAGCCGCTCCGCGGCATGTGGGATCTTCCCGGACCGGGGCACGAACCCATGTCCCCTGCATCGGCAGGCGGACTCTCAACCACTGCGCCACCAGGGAAGCCCTCCTCTACTTTTCAAAATAAAATAGCCGGCTAATTTTTGTCAATAATTTCTTGCCAGCTTTCCCACATTACACATATATAACATTGAGCTAGTCATCTCCCTTAAGCCTGTTCTGTCTTCTGTATTCACTCTCTCCAATGGTATCATCCTGGCTGGAAGCCTGAGGGTAATTCTTAAGTTATCCATTTCCCTCCCTCTCTCCCCACGTCCAATAACTTGTGAAATCCTGTTGTAAAATCCAAGTCATGCTGTCCTCTCTATTCTCCCTCTTATTGTGCTGGTTCAGGCCTTAGCACCCATTTTCCAGCTCAATTCATGTCATTTCTTCCAGAGTTGCCTCCCTCAGCGTGGTTTTCTTGGCTTCCCCTTATACATGGAATAGAGCACATACTACTTATTGTGACTCTCCATTGATGTGATCCCTGGTCCTGCTTTCATATCTTGTCGATCAATGCCTTACTCTTTATGCTCCATGACCACTATAATCCTGAGTTCACCATATAATCATGCTGGCTCTCTCCTTGGTGACATTGTGATGTTCCTCAGTACAGATTTAGTTTTCTGTTTTTCACTTGGCACTTGATGTGCACTTTCAATTCGAGAAGACGCGGTCTTTATTCAATTTGGGAAAATCCTCAGCTATCATCTTTCCCAGTATTGCTTGCCTACCACTCCCTCAGCGCTGTTCTGTTTGGATGCCCATGACTATGTAGTGAAGAACCTCAATCCTCTATGTCTCAGAGCTGCCCTTTCCAGTTTTTACCTTTATGTGCTGCTTTACTGGTTGATGCCTCAATTATATTTTCCATTTCACCAATTCTTTCTGCAGCTAGTATTTGTCTAGAGCTTATCCAATTGATTGTTTTTCATTTATTTCAAATACTGTGTTTCACATTTCTAAAATTCTAGTTAAGGCTCTTTTCAAAGAGACTACCCATTCTCATTTCTATTTAATCTGTCTTTTTAAAATGTCCTATTCCCTTGTTAGCTGTTTTGATTGTTATTTATATCTTCATTACTTTGAGGATATTAAATATAATTATTTTAAACCTACTTACCAATTGTTCAATTATTTTCACTTTCTCCAGGGTGTGTTATTCCAATTATTGAATTTACTGGTTTGCTCTTGTAGGTTGTTTTCTCTCATACATTCTGGAATTGGAGTTTCCAGGCTGGGCTTGAGTAGGATTTGTTATATTTTCTTTCTGTCCCTCTATACTTATCTCTCCTTAGTTAGGCCTTTGAGGTTGCCTCTGTCACAACTATATGTTCACAACTAGATGTTTGCTGGGTGATCTGGCACCTCTTGATGAAAATGAGGATGAAAACAGATGCTGCCACTGAGTCAGTTAGGGCTGTGAGGCTGTGTCTGCCACTTCCAGCCTCTTAGGTACCAAATTTTATGTAAATAATAGCCCTAGATAGAGCATACCGTTGGGAAAAGAGGACTGTGTCAGGGAATTCCACTCAAGTAATACTGCTGGCTGCTTCCCCATCCTATCATTCACTCCCCTCCCCAGGAGAGGGGTAACTTATTTGCTTAGAGAGATTTTGAGATGGAATGAGTATATGTACTTTAGGCTCTTCTGGGCATTTTGGGAGAACTGCCTGCACACAGGGATGAGAGAATTTTCACCTGCCCTTTGTGCCAAGATATAATCTCTACTCTGCCTTTGCAGAGGAGCCAGGGTTTTGCATTACTGTCTGTTATTGGGTGGGTAAATCTGTCTAATTCAGGGGACTGTTACCAAGTCCAACTGGCTATGTGGCTAAGCTACACCAGTTTAGCTTTTATCTGTAATAAAGCATACATTTTGATCTCTCTCTTCCTGACTTTTCTTCCTGTCTTTCTCTCTCTGTCTCTCAGTTGGTTCTGAACTTGAAGAGGAAAAGGGATGCTGTCTACTGAGCTTTCCTGCAACCCAGCAGCTGGTTGTGGTCTTTTTCACTGGCAGGCCCCTGGTTTCAAGCCTGGCTCTAATCATCAGTCTTGTATGAGGCATTCTTAATCTCTGTTTACTCACAGAAGTAGGAATTCCTGCACTCCTCTGCTGGCATCCATAGCCCAAGAGCACCCAGACCCACAGCTTCTGGATGAGGCCTGAAAGATTGATATTACTTGTTTGCTTTTAGGCCACAGAAATATCTAATTTGTATTTGAGAGGGGCGATGCCTTTTGGATTTTGTCTATTCACATTTATATTCAGTTATTTATTTATTGCTACATTTTAATAGTGGAGAGAATGGCCAGTGCGTGGCTATGGGGTCTTACAATTCCACCTTAGCTGCTCTTCCCTCTATGTGACATGCCTTTGCTTCCCTTGTCTCTTTGTGACCTAATTATCTTTTAAGACTCAGCTTTGGTGCCCTCTTTTTTTAGGAAACTTGCAATGCAAACTTCATTCATAACCTAGAAATGATCCTGTTAGGTGTCTTCCTCATTAGGTTATAAGCCCCTCCAAGGCCAAAATAGTCTACATTTTTGTGACTTCAGCGCAGGTCTGGTGCCTGGTACAAAACCATCTTTAATAAATGCTTGTTGACTTATCACTGAAGTAAAGGTGCAATTGTGTATTTGCATTGACAGATCATACATAGATTAACGTGTTCAGTTTTTTCTTTTCATTTTCACTGCACGGTTGCTTTCATTCCCTCCTCTCCATTCCCAGCAATACTGCCTTAATTTAAGGATTTATCCTATCTGAAAAGCAGCTTGACAAGATTGAGAAAAAACATGGATTTTGGAGTCAAGTTGTGTGACTTTGTTCATTTTCTTAACTTCTATGAATATCTATTTTCTTGTCTGCAAAATGGGGCTAGCAAGATACATTTTGCACAGTTTGACAACTTTTAATGGCTAAATCACAGAGTAGGCACTGAATCAATACTTCTTGATCTTGCGTCCGCTCCCCAATCTTCTTGTGTTGATTGATGTAATGATCTTCTAACAGAAATACACTTTGTATGAGTTCAGAAATTCCCTGTGATCTTTCTCATCCCCCATAAGCATAATCAGAGGTGGCTGTTCTGAGGCTACCTTGACATGTAGATTAGTCCCCACTTAGGCTTTTTCCTAGTGAAAGAGATAACATACTTCCAACAGGAGTCTAAAAGATAATGCATGTTGGAATCTTAGAGTCGGAAGCTTGAGAATACAACACTTAAACATTATTTCAAATAAGGAGCCCGTAACAGAAGAATCCCTGTTATAGCATTATTTCTGTATGGGGAAGTCATGATATAACAAAAAAAGGCAAATTGTACGTACTTGAGGAAGGGCTGAAATGAACTTTTTCAAAACCAGGGGTTGGATATCTTTTTCCCAGTTTCCTTCTACATAAAAAGACATGGCAGGGATGGTTTTATTTAATTCTTTAATCTTCTTCACGTTGTTGTTTGCTCTCTCTGAGTAGAAATGGGGAATGAAATTCATTTGCTTAATTCACATTAATGTGTTCGAGGAGTGGAATGGGATGAGGTTTGTTCATCCTCATTGCTTCCTTTTTCTGGGCTGGAGGCCATAAGGCACTTGGCTTCTAGAACTCAAGCTGTTCTGTTCTTCAGATATCCCCTGACAATCAATTTATTGAGTGATCCTGATGTTGCTCCAGGGATGAGATGACAATTACAGACCCACCAGGAAGCAAAAAGGTGGCAAGAACAGCAGCTACTATACAGTGGTGAGGATTCAGGGATTTGTCAGAATATGGGTGTGAGGTGAGAGTGAGAAAGAACAGGGGGTGTGTGTGTGTGTGTGCGCGTGTGTGTGTGTGCGCGTGCATGCGTGTGGTTTCAGCACTGAGGATAGGCTAACTTTGATGTTTAGATGTGCTTAACATATGATTCTTCTCAATAATAAGAATAGTTTTAGCAATAGGAGAAAGAGCTAGAAGGGAGAAAATTTATAAAGAAAGAAAGAAAACTGGAACAATGGCCCTGAATGAGGCCCGTTCCACTACAGTTCGAAGGCAAGAGCCACTCCTCTTTCTGCAGACACCACACGTGAGTGCAAACATCAGAGTGGAGAAGACGGAACGTATTTTACTTTGAACATTGAGTTGAAGCCAAACTTCCAACAAAACTGGCTGAAGATTGTTCAGGTTTTAGAAGGTCTCTTTTTCATGCAATATGTGTCTCCTTTGGATTCTCCAAGTGATGATAATTGGGAGGAGGTCAGGAAAGGGGGCCACTGTTTTTAAAGTGATTTGACTTTTCATTGTTTTCCATGACTAACTGTATAGAATTTGCACTACATAGCAACTTTCAGGGAAATGATATTTTGCTACCAGTTCTATTGGGCATTTAAGAATAGTGAAGGGAAGAAAATCTGGTTGTATTTCTCTCCCCAGTTAACATATTAGTGACTCTTCTGTGCGTCCATCAAGAAAGCAATTTTAAAAATACATAAATAAGCATAGCAGATGGATATGGGATGTAACCCATTTATATTTGTTTATTTCTTCTTTGCGATCCAATCATCTCATATGTGATTTAAAAAAATAAAGAGAAACTATGACACCTCCATTGCGTTGTTCAGCAAGAAACAATGCCCCAGATTCTCTGAGTTAAAGCTAAAAGTAAGTTAAACATATTAGGATCCATCTTTTGAATGCAATTCCAGTGAGTGGTTTGTTTCATTCTGTATTCCATCTCCTCTTATTTGAGTAGGTCGAGAAAATTAGGTAGGTTTTTTTTTTTTTCTCTTTTAAGAAGAAGACCATCTAATATTACACCATCAAGGTGATATAGAGAAAGTTACATAACACTATTATGTGTGTGTTTTTAAACAGATTATTACACTTAAAATTGGAATTTAAAATATACTCGCTTTCCTCTTTGGATTTCATTTTAATAAATAGTATTTTCTCAGAACTAAAAACAATGTCTAATTTTATGAGAACATTTTGTATAAAATCAGATCCAAGTCCCAGTCCTACTGCTAGCAACTGCACACAGCCTTTTACATAGCTCCTGAGAATATTAAGGCATTCCACACCAAATTTCTATGTTAAAGGCTTTTCAATAGGATTAAATTAGACTCAGAGCAAGGTGGCAAAAATATGTCATCTAGTAGTTATAAAGCAGCATGAGTGCAAATGGACTCCGTCCAGTTCTGATGTAAATTATAAACAATTAAAAGTACATGAGTTATAATGCCCAGAGCTGAGAGCTGAGGACATTACTGCACACTTGAGATAACTTTGGGAACTGAAGAAGCAATTGTTTCACAGTATGACATGAAAATAACAGACAATATTTGTATCAGCAGAGTCAAGTGCAATCTTGTGTGTGGCTTTATCATGTAGAGGATTTTTTTTCAGCAAGCTGGCAGGAACATGAATGATGCATAATGCCAGTGGTGAATAGTTTTTGGAATAGATTAGTAGGTGATGTCACAGATAAAGGACTATTTATCACCATAATTTAACACAAGATGCAACACAATGGCTTGATGGATGCATTTTATGGTTTTCAGCCAATCATAATAATGGACCTATTGACTAAAGTTTTATGTGTCCTTTACACATCCTTCATGTTTTAGAAGAAAACAGGGACCATGCTGGGGAGGGATGAGTGATGATTCAGAAAGGGCCAGTCCTTTGTGGAGTATGTTTTTACCACCTCAAGCCTCAGCCTCTTAGGCACTATGCTCAAACTACCAAAGGCCAAAGGCAGAGCCAATGCTACATTAAAGAAAGCATCTGAGGTGAGAGATGATGTTGCTCTCCCCCACCAGTGAGGTCAGTCAGTAGGAAGCAAAGTCATTTGGGGAGCTGAATTACTGTCACTTCACTGATATTTCTTTCCTAAACAAGGGAAGGGGTGCTGGTTAGGGAGAGTGTTACCTCTCAGATCTTTCAGAGAATTTCTTAGCTAGTAGGGTCTCAAAAGATGACAAAGGAGGTCAGAAAATACTCTGTTAGAGAAAACTGAAGTAATCATGTCAAATCAGAGAATTTGCTTAAAGATGGGGAATATCCTTTGTCTCCTTTTCTTTTTGCTGTAAAATACCCTTAGGGATGGTTTTTCTTTCAGTGATCTCCATGGACTTTTTGGCTATCGTAAGAGATTGGGGTAATCTCTTCTTATTATTACCTTTAAAATAATTCACTTGAGAGTAGCTGGAAAACCACATGCTCCAACATTCTTTCCTGTACAAAGAGGAACACAGAGTAGAGGGATTGGATATTATGTGATTAATGTTTAATCACTTCTTTCACAGAGAACCAGGGTTAGTAATTTTTTCACTTAAATATAGCAAGCAAGTAAAAATATTACGTACTGCGATTATGACAATCACCCTGACAATATGTAGTGTCCTCAGTCTCAGAACGTGTACCCATCTCTCACTGATTGCTCTCCCTCTTGTCTGCAAAGTGAGGGTGATAATATTATCACATAGGAAGGTTGAGAGGGTTAACTAGGGTGATGTAGCAAAAACAATGAATATATTTTGCATACCTTTTATGTTGATTGCCCAAGTTTTACCACAATTCCCACCAACTTCTATGCTGTGGAACAGGTCTAGAGAGGGAAACATGTGGAACAGAGCTGCTGGGTACCAATCCTGGATCACAGGCATGATATTTGAAACATCAGGGAAGGTTTAACCTCTGTAAATCTCAGTTTCCACTTTTGTAAAATGGAGTTGACATTAGTAATTGCCTCATCTGACTACTCTGAAAATTAAATATGTTAATGAATGTAAAGGAATTGGCTATAATAAGTAACAAATAAATAGAAGGCATTATTACAATGACTCTTGCTCTTGGATTTTTTTAGGAGGTAGCCTCTTAGTGATGAAGGGACCAGTTAGTTCAGCTCTCCTTGTGAATATATATATATTTCTTCCAGCTTTATTGAGATATGATTGACATATGACATTGTGTTAAAGACGCACATGTTGATTTGATACACTTATTTATTGCAAAATGATCACCACCATAGCTAACACCTCCATCACATCACATAATTACCATTTTTTTGTGGTAAGAACATTTAAGGTCTACTCTTTTAGCAACTTGCAAGTGTATAATACCATATTATTAACTATAATCATTATGCTGTATATTAGATCCTCAGAACATATTATTGTGAATATTTTACCAGTGTAGGTTATATGTTTGTATATGCTATTTGTTTTCAAATAGCATATTTCACTTGCCACAATCTGAACTGTGAGTGGAATAACATCTATTTATTAAATGGGCTTTTGTGAAGATGGAAACTTTTCTTTATGAATAGTAGACAGAGGAATAAATTCCCTATTTATCTTTCCATTCATCCATCTAAACTTTTTGAAATTGTTGCTTTATGTAGGGGACCAGATGGCTCAGGAAATTTGTAACCCTTATACTTTCATTGGCAAAGTGCTTTTAAATTAAAAATCTAAAAGCATCTTACCAATATTAGCTCATAGCTCATTAGAATTAACCTAAGATTCTTGGTTCAGTTCAGCCTCATGATGCTAATTAATTAACAAAAGCATTTCTTATTCTTGTCCTTTGGGTGGCTTGTAAAAATGGTTACCCTTTGTTTCCAAAGAGTCTGTGCATTTGCACCATAACCAGTTTGTATTCGAACTTCGGTTTCACCAGGAAATATGAAAGTAGACAAAAGTTGCAAGGTAGAAAGAAAAAAGAAACATAAAATAGATATTCAATATGCTGAAGAAGAAAATACCTGGGCAGGAAATGAGAAATAATGCATGTGGCATCATATAGATGCCAGGATATTATTGATTATGTTGAGTGTGAAAAAAAATTTTAAATCAAATTTGAGATTTTTAACCCAAGGTGGCATACATAACTCCTCAGACTTAGTGGAGTGAAACTTCATGACACTGGTTTCTGGTTAGGGAAAGCTATACCAATATTTGAAGAGACACATTGCATGAAACAGGGAGGCACAATGCCAAGAGAATGTTCTAAGAAATCGGTGAAACTGTATTCTGTTAAAAGTTTAAAGAGAGGAATAAAAATAGTATCAGTGGGAGAACGTGGATGCTGCGTTCTAGGTATAGGTAATGCAACTGGGTCAGAAACAAGTTGTCTTTGGTGATGGTGGAAGTCGGCTGCCTATCATGCAGCTCTCACTCATCTCTGAGTAGAGGGTGTGAAACATTCTCGACTTACCCTACATTTCATTTCATGCCTTGTTGCCAAGTCTTGCCATGCTAAGCCATTTTCATTTTGGGATAGACCAGGGAAAGACCTAGTGAACATGGGTTTCAGCAACACTTTTGGTAGAATCTATGGTCATCTTTGTGAACAAAAGTGGTAAAATTGGGTAGGATAATAGATGAATATATTTACAACCATTTAGTCACATGCCAAAGAGTACTACCTAATGAGGCAAAGTTGTCTTTTGGGAATTATCTAGGCTTGTGCTTCTGCCAGTGGTCTTATTTTGTTCCATATTTTGAATAATGACTTTGGTAATGGCATAGGTGGCTTCTTGTTTGATTGGTGGATGACAGGAAAAGGCAGGGTAACTCATTTATTTGCTTCCTGATCAAAAAGGTCTCGAACAGTTGCAACCGTGGGTCAAATATAATGAAGTAGAATCCAAAATAGATAAATATAAGCTTATACATATAGGACCTCCAGGTCTCTCTGCTTTAGTACATGATACACAAAATGAAGCCAGACAGTAGTAGCACCCTTTGTAAAGACTCAACACTCAACTGATTCTGAAAACCCACCATGTGTCAACACTGTGATGCAACTACTAGAAAAGCTGTGTGATTCATAGACATTTAGATAGTATCAGTACCAGTGAGATGACAGATTCTATGTGCCCCATGCTGGTCAGGCCAGACTCGGAGCATTTTGAATGGTTCATTTTAGAACCCATATTTTTAAAAGGCATTGATGAACTGATATATATCCAGAATTACTGTGTGGGGCTATAGAAGGCAGAACATAGGACAATACTTGTTAAATATAGAGTGGGAGGTGAGAGGTGTAGCATGATGGAGTTTTGTAGTATTATCAAGAAGACTCTCCTAAAGCTGGATAGGGCTAGAATAGTGGAGAGGGGCCACACCTCTTTTCAGAAATGTTGTAAAGAACTTATGAATATGAATCCGTTCAGGTGCTGGACTAGCAACCGCTGATGTTCTCTCAACTTCAAGATTCTAGAAATCTCACAAAACACAGCATTCAATGAGCCATGGAGGTACAATTTGATATTAAAGAAATGAAGTAAATGGAGAGATCAGTAGGCATGCCAAAAATCCTTGAGCCCAAATCTCTGGTTCTCTGCCAGTGTTTAACAGTGCATTTCTACACATCCTGTTTCAAAGCAGTACAAAAAGAAAAAGGTCCTCAGATGGTAATTAGCCTCTGAACTTTAATTTGGAGTTTGAATGAATTTCTTCACTGTTATGAGGGGATTTCAGGCTGACACCTGGAGATATCCTGCATGTTCCAAATCCTCTGGTAGGCTTCAGAGATGACCCCAACTCCCCACTTCATTTGACATTTACTGAGCCCCTTCTGTTTGCCAAGCCTTGTTTAGGTGTGAGGAATACAAACATTGACCATGAAGACAATCCAGTAGCTCTGTTACATGCAATGTCTCTGAATGTTGCTTTCAGCCATGAACAATAATTTTTTTGTAAGCAAGAACCTTTTGGGTTGAGGTCATCTTCATTAATGATATCTTTTTTTTTTTTCAAATCTAAACAGTGTTGTTTTATTTATTTTTTCCTAAAGAAGCAATACTTCAATATATTCTTCCATGTCTGGCCTTTGATTTTATTTTGATTTTCACAATTAAGCATCAGTGTTTCAAAGGCCAGAAGCATCTTTGAATCCTCAGAGCTTTGCCACAATTTTGGCACAGCTTAGGTGCTCAATGAATGTGTGTTGGATTTAAACATTTATTGATGATCAGATCAAAGGACATTAAGGAAACATGACAAATAAATACCACAAGTGATCCTGGATTGGATCCTGAGCCAATAAAGGAGCATTAGAGGGACAACTGGTGAAATCTGAAGAAGGTCTGTCCATTAGATAGGGGTTTTGAATTTTAATGTTAATTTTCTGATTTTGATAGTTGAACTTTGTCAGTTAACATTAATTAATATTGTAAATCTATTAATATTTGGAGGATCTGGATGAAAGATATAGGGGATTCTTTGTATTGTTTTTGCAAATCGTTTGTTTGAAAAATGAAATAATAAAAATAAAAGAGAAAAATGTTTTTTTTGTTTTTGTTTTTGTTTTTTGTGGTACGCGGGCCTCTCACTGTTGTGGCCTCTCCCGTTGCGGAGCACAGGCTCCGGACGCGCAGGCTCAGTGGCCATGGCTCACGGGCCCAGCCGCTCCGCGGCATGTGGGATCTTCCCGGACCGGGGCACGAACCCGTGTCCCCTGCATCAGCAGGCGGACTCTCAACCACTGCGCCACCAGGGAAGCCCAGAAAAATGTTTTTTTTGATAATGTCTCTCAGTCGTCATTAACAATATAGAATAGGGCAAGATAAATTGTGCTTTTTCTAATGCCTGTGTATTTATAGGAGAATAGGAAGTGGTCCTGCATCACGCATAAATCATAAGCAGGTGCTAAGGTACTATTGGCAGGCATCACCTGGGATTAACAATATCAGATCACAGGAAAGTGATAGCTGGGGGGAAGGCCATTTGTCCACCTGAACTTTAAAACTCTGTCAGCCAAACTGTTGTGGAGTGAGTTCTCTCTTTAATTCTATAGAAAGTAGCCTAAAAGATGACTTCAAGCTGACTAGGATTTAATTTTCAATGCTAACCTTCAATTAATTTGTAACTTTTTTGGCACTCGATTTGCTGCAATGGCTGTAATTATGTTGTTTTCTGAAGGGTGAATTCATTCAGGGCATACTCTCCAGACTGTTTATACAGCTGGAAAATAGCAATGGTAATAGATGAGGGGAAAGAAGTTAATAAGGAACTTACTTTAAAAGTTCAGTTATCTGTGTGTGTATTTTTAAGTGTCTCACGAGCCATCATTGGGTAGCTTAAACTAAATTTTTCATGGTCGCCATTTTAAATGAGCTAGTAATAAAATTGCTAGATGTTTTAATATTTTAAATGCTGTCTTGAATTTGAATGCATACTTGACATGGCAAAGGAGGCAGCTTAATGCCTTTTTAATACTCAGTTCAACATTTGCTGAAGAAAGCCATGCTGGTTTTCCATTAAAGAAACCAAGCCTGTGATCTACAAATTTCTCAGTAACCAGAGCTGCTTTTAGTGTTTTCTGGAATTCTTTCTATGATCAATTCAAACCAAGGCAGGATGTATTGCTGCCATATTGGTTTTAGCTGATAAGTCATAAAAATTGGCTATCAGATGAATGAGGAAACTTGCAGAGGGTCTTTTGAATGTTTCAAGACATGCTCTCATAACCTACCTTCTATTTAGACAAAAGAACACTCTGTAACAGTAAAGATTTCTTTTTGATCATAAATGCACACCATGTGGTTTGAAACCCTGTCTTTAACAAATTACTAACTCCAGAGTCACCACTTGGAGTGAGGTTGATTCTTTCCCTGCCAGTAAAACACTGACTGCATTGCCCTTGACCTTGAGTTTCTGGTTCAGAAGGTCTGGGGTGAGGCTGAGAATTTACATTTTTAATAAGTAAATTTTTAATAAGTTCCCTGGTGATGCTATGCTAATGCTGCTGGTCCAGGGACCACACTTTGAGAGCCATCGTTCTAAGACAGAGGTCAGCAAACTATGGCCTATGGGTACCTGGCTGCCTACCTATTTTTGTAAATAAGGGTTTTATTGGAACACAGCTATGCTCATCGTTTACATTTTGTCTGTGGTTGCTTTTGAGTTACTATAGCAGCGTTGAGTGGTTCTAACAGAGACCCGGTGGTATGCAAAGCCTAAAAGCTTTATTACCCAGCCCTTTACAGAAGAAGTTGGCTGACTCCTGCCCTGAGGTCTCTCTCCCGATTCTGCTGTCAAGTGTGACCGATTCTGTTATGAAGTATAGATGGGCCCAGTCCCCCATTCCCTCGCTGTCACTGGCCTTCCTGCTCCCACCCCTTCTTCGTTTGCAAAGATGGCTCTCAGAAATGGCTCTGCTATTAGCTACTTACCCCATATTCACTTGTTTCCTCCCCAGAGGGTACTTGCCTCTTTATGATTCTCTCTCCTTACAGGATTAAAAGACCTTCTCCCCGGTGGAATACATTAGCCATATCACAAGCAAAGGGAGAGTTCATTTTGCCATGGGGTCAGGGAGCTCCAGAGCGGGGAGAAATGCCCCCTTCTTTGTCCCACTGCGAGGCAGGCCCCTTGCATGGACGGCTTCCTCTGCCAAAGTGCACTCAGACAAGAAAAGAGAACTTTTCTTGATTTGTAGCAGCGATTTCTCACTGTGGCCTGATGCTGGGCCTGAAGCCTTTGCCCCAATGCATAAAATCTGTTTTTGACACTGCTACAGGGTTGAAGGAGAAGGGTCAATTTCACAGATGTCTAAAGTTTCTTCTCAACCAAACCAGTCATCAGTCCTGCCACAGGCCCTGGAGGAAACTTTTTATTTCCTGAGGTGGATAACTGGACTTCAGGGTTTCTTGCCATCCAACATTTCTCTGCATTTCTTGCTTTGTGGTCTACCCACCCAGATGATTGGATTTGCTCAGATGTTTTACTTCTTGTGCTGTGCCTTTGTACACGGGTCTCTTTCCCCTCATTTGACCTTCCTCTATTCACGTGATTAATTTCTCTGCATCCTTCGTTTAAGTGTTTGTTCCACCAGGAGGCCTTCCCTGCTTCCCTTAGGAATGTCCACTTGACCTTATTTGTATTCCCATGATTCCCCAGCACCTCAGCATCATCCAACTCCCCCATTGTTTTATAATCTCTCATTTGTTTCTGTGAACACACTCATACCTAGGTCATTACTTATTTCTCTATGCTTCATCCCTAGCACAATGCTAAAATGTGGGTGGTATTCGAAGTTGTGTGTTGAATGAATAAGTAATTCAGAGACACACTCACATTGTCCATGTACCCAGAGAAGTACCTTGACAATAACTATGTTGACGTAATGCCCTCGAAATAGAATTAACAATCTAGTTATTTCTTCTTCTCCTTTGCCTTGAGAGAACTCTCTATTTTTTAACCAATATTTAGGAATGTCATATCTTTGCTGGTGATGGGTTTCCCCATCTGTCAAATGGATCTAATCCAACCTATTCTTGGATCGTCCCAAGATTAGTTAAGGATCCCATGAGAATGATGAGAAGATTTGGAGAGTCATAAGCACTGTACAAACCTATGGCATTATTACACACACATGCTGTAATGGTGCCTTTTAACCTTCTCTTGTCCTGGGATTCATCTTAACCTTAGGAACACATTCTTCAGTCTTAAATTGCATAAACAAAGGTGAAGATTCATTCAACATCCTTTCTTTAGTCTTGGAAAGGAAAGAGGGGGAATGATACATGTTTGTATTCTGTACTTCTCAGAATTGTTAGCAAGTGTGTCTGGAGAGAGGGCAGCTCTCAAGGCCCTGTATTTTAAACATCTGTTTTTAAACAGTAGCTTTCTTCTTAGAAACATTCATTGCTTTGACATTTGCAGATTTGCTACAGTGGAAGGTCAATAACTGTGCTGTGTTAGAAAGTACGTCCTCTCTGCCTAGTCCCTCTGGGGAGAGGCAATTCATACATCTTTTAAAGCTAGGACCATTGCATTACCCAGGTGGAAGGGTGACTTTTAGGTCCAGTGAGCATGGAATTTTCTCACTTCATCCCAATTATGGAAACACCTGCACTAAGTAGCACTGTGGACGAGTCCACAAAATAGCACTGTGGATGACAATCCAACAAAATAGGAGTCATTGTTGCCCCCTTTCTAACTTTGGGGTCACCTGTATCTTAGCCTCATTAGAAAATCCTGATTCCCTTTAGTCCCTGTGCTCCCTCCTTACTCATTCATTTACTCATTCATGCAACAATAATTTATTAAATTCTGACGATCTGCCAGGGGCTGAACCAAGTGCTGGGGATAAAACTCTGTTCTCCCTCATGGATGAGGTTGACGGTCTAACAGGGAAGAGATTGTGCCTATAAACAAGGAGAAACATGATATAATTGAAATAAACACAAAGGGAAATGGAACAAAGTGGCAGAACCTGTTTTTAGCTAAGACCTGTAAGGGAGGCTTGCTGCCTATGGGGTATGATTTTTGAACTTCGACTTGAAGAATGAGTTCATTGGTTGCATAAGAGAAAGAAGAGAGAGCATTTAATGTCGAAGATAGACTGTGCAGTCAAAAGGCAGATAGTGTATCTACTCAAGGAAGGATGAGTCATTCAATGTGGCTGGGGTTTGGGGAAGTAGAGTGGAAAGAACAAGAGGCAGAAAAACTAAACAGAAGTTGGATTTTGGAGGACCTTGAATGCTAATGAGTTTGGCTATTGTTCGTTATTTTATTTTATTTTTAAAAATTTTTATTGGACTACAGTTGCTTTACAATGTTGTGTTAGTTTCTACTGTATAGCAAAGTCAATCAGCTATACCCGCTTTTTTGGATTTCCTTCCCATTTAGGTCACCGCAGAGCATTGAGTAGAGTTCCCTGAGCTATACAGTAGGTTCTCTAGTTATCTAATTTATACACAGTGTCAACAGTGTATATATGTCAATCCCAATCTTCCACTTTATCCCACCCCCAATTTCCCCTTTGGTATCCATACGTTTGTTCTTTACGTCTGTGTCTGTATTTCTGCTTTGTAAATAAGATCGTCTATACCAGTTTTTTCAGATTCCACATGTATGCGTTAATATACGATATTTGTTTTTCTCTTTCTGACGTACTTCACTCTGTATGACCGACTATAGGTCCATCCACGTCTCTACAAATGACCCAGTTTAGTTCCTTTTTATGGCCGAGTAATATTCCATTGTATATATGTACCACATGTTCTTTATCCATTCCTCTGTCGATGAGCATTTAGGTTGCTTCCATGCCCTGGCTATTGTAAATAGCACTGCAGTGAACATTGGGGTGCATGTGTCTTTTTGAATGATGGTTTTCTCTGGATATATGCCCAGTAGTGGGGTTGCTGGGTCACATGGTAGTTCTATTTTTAGTTTTTTAAGGAACCTCCATACTGTTCTCCATAGTGGCTGTATCCATGTACATTCTCACCAACGGCGCAAGAGGGTTCCCTTTTCTCCACACTCTCTCCAGCATTTATTGTTTGTAGATTTTGCGTTTTAGTTTTTTAAGGAACCCCCATACTGTTCTCCATAGTGGCTGTATCCATGTACATTCTCACCAACGGCGCAAGAGGGTTCCCTTTTCTCCACACTCTCTCCAGCATTTATTGTTTGTAGATTTTGCGATGATGGCCATTCTGACCAGTGTGAGGTGATAATCTAATTGTAGTTTTGGTTTGCATTTCTCTAATAATTAGTGATGTTGAGCATTTTTTCATGTGTTTGTTGGCCATCTGTATGTCTTCTTTGGAGAAATGTCTATTTAGGTCTTCCATCCATTTTTGGATTGGGCTCTTTGTTTTTTTGATATTGAGTTGCATGAGCTGTTTGTGTATTTCAGAGATTAATCCTTTGTCAGTTGCTTCATTTGCAAATATTTTCTCCCATTCTGAGAGTTGTCTCTTCACCTTGTTTCTGGTTTCCTTTGCTGTGCAAAAGCTTTTACGTTTCATTAGGTCCCATTTATTTTTGGTTTTATTCTCATTACTCTAGAAGGTGGATCAAAAAAAATCTTGCTGCAATTTATGTCAAAGAGTGTTCTGCCTATGTTTTCCTCTAAGAGATTTATAGTGTCTGCCTTACATTTAGGTCTTTAATCCATTTTGAGTTTATTTTTGTGTATGGTGTTAGGGAGTGTTCTAATTTCATTCTTTTACACCATATTAACAAATTGAAGGATGAAAACCATACAGTCATCTCAAGAGTTGCAGAAAAAGCCTTCAACAAAATTCAACACTCATTTATGGTAAACACTCTCTAGAAAGTGGGCAGAGAGGGAACCTATCTCAACATAATAAAGGCCATATATGACAAACCCACAGCAAACATTATTCTCAATGATGAAAAACTGAAAGCGTTTCCTCTAAAATCAGGAACAAGACCAGGGTGCCCATTCTCACCACTATTATTCAACATAGTTTTGGAAGTCCTAGCCACAGCAATCAGAGAAGAAAAAGAAATCTCAGAAAACTGTAAAACACTGATGAAAGAAATCAAAGATGACACAAACAGATGGAGAGATGTACCATGTTCTTGGACTGGAAGAATCAATATTGTGAAAATGACTATACTACCCAAATGCAATCCCTATCAAATTACCAATGTCATTTTTCAAAAAAAAACAAAAACAAAAAACGGAGCTGGAGGAATCAGGCTCCCTGACTTCAGATTATACTACAAAGCTACAGTAATCAAGACAGTGTGGTACTGGCACAAAAACAGAAATATGGATCAATGGAACAGGATAGAAAGCCCAGAGATAAACCCACACACCTATTGTCACCTAACCTATGACAAAGGAAGCTAGAATATACAATGGAACAAAGACACCCTCTTTAATAACCGGTGCTGGAAAAACTGGCCAGCTACATGGCTGTTGTTGTTTAGACAAGGGAAAAACATTGAGGAATTTTGAGCTTCTTCATTACAAAAAATATGTGTATTTCGTGTGGGACTAGTGCATCCAAATACCTTGGAATCCTTCTGGGCATAGACTAGTCCTAGTAACACTGGGAACTGGTCTCTTAATCTTTCCTCTTATTGCTAAATCTCTCCAGATGAGTTTTAGTGCTTGAAATCTGACTTTTTTCCTGAGGTTGGCATTATTATGAGTTCTTGCCATTCTACTCTTTAGGAGATGAATACCTTAATGCTCTTACACTTTACCTATTCACTTTAAGTACACTTTGGTGTGAAACAAAATAAGAGGGTATTTGGGGGTATAGATTAATAGTGCTCACTGCCTTCAGTTATCCTCTTCGTCCTGGGAACACAGAAAGTTTTCACAGCTTCCCTTGGCACTAAGTTTGATCCACATACTAGTTCTGGTCAATGGGTTATGAAGATAAATGACTAAGTATAAATTCTGAGTAAAGTATTTTAAACTGGTATAAGTCGTCCATGTTTCTCCCCTTCCTGACACAACACTGGTAGACCCATGTTAAGATGGCAGTGTCAAAAGATGGTGAGAACCTTCCTCAGCTGGATCCCTGAGTGACTATATGGAACAAAGCGATCTGCTTCTTGCTGAAGCAAGAACCAGGAATAAACCTTTGCTGTGTTACAGCAGTGAGATTTTAAAATAAATGTGACCCCACAACCGGTGGAAATCCAGGATTTGTGGGCCCTGAAACTTGTACAATTTGAGGCGTGGACGTTTTTACAAAAACAGAACACAAAAATATCTTACTGCTGCAAATTCAACAAAACCAATGAAAACCTATTGCTAGGGTCCTCCCAGGACCTTGGTAGAGGTCTGGATAGCTGAGGGGCCCTGAAACTTAAGCCTCATTAGCTTCACAGTAAATCAGCTTCTCCCCCCAGCACAGCCTACTCTGATCTACTTTCCTAGAAACAATTCCATCCAGCCTTTATGTTTCATCATGGAAGGAAAAGCTTTGTTCCCTTATAGAGAAATTTATTAAGCCCTGTAAAGATAGGGAAGGTTTTGGAGGAGGACTGGTGAATATTCCTATTCCCCTGAAATCATCACTATCGTAGCCTACACACATCCATACCTATGTATCAGCCCAATAACACACTTTGCCTCTTTGAAAATGAGAATATACACTTTTGCAATTGGAGGGGTAGTCTACCAAACACCCCAGCTTTGCTTCCACTAGCTTTGAGAATTTGCAAATTTCTAGCTGAAATTCTCTATGATTGACTGATTGATCAACTGATGTATCTATTTATTAATTCTTTTTTTAAAAAAATATTTCTTGTTTTGGATACTATTCTGTTTGCTGGGGATATCATGATGAACGATATATATGTGGTGATTGCACTCTTTACAGTTAAAAATCTAGCCAGTTCCTTGATCCATTACTGTCAGAATATATGGAGCCTTAGTTAATTCTTTCTGATCTTTGGGATAAGATTGTCCTAAGCTAAATGGGTTGAATGACCTTTGCCCCTTTCCTACCTCCCATTTGAGGCATGCAGAGAAAGTGAATTAGGTCATTCACGAAAAATTGTTATAGCCTCAGGAAGAAAAGTGCTATTTAAATCCAAATCATTAGCACCAATAAATCTAATAATAGACATATAAATTCATAATGCATTTGAATAACTCTAAAATAAATATGTGTGGTGATTAAGTGATGCCATAATTGGAACTCTGTAGGTGGAAGTGGGATGGGGGGGAGAGAAAATCACTTTTGTTCTAGTCTTTATTAACCACCAGATTTGGGAAGTGTTACTTGGAAGTGGAATTGTGAGAGCGTCTCTGATTGCAAACGGCAGGCTAATGTGATTAGCTTCTGTGAGACATTTTTGCAAGGTATATGTCCCTGTCCTTTGAGTCTATTTCTCATTGTTATTATTAAAATTGTTGTTAAATTGCCAAAATCTCATAGTTATCAAGTAGCTTTATATGGGATAAAGCTAAATGCGGAGATTGGGTGCACTCAGGTAATCACTGAAATACGAATGGTGGTCATGAATTAGCATTCACTTTTTCTCACATTTCACACAGTTTGTAGGCAACAGTGCTTCATTCTTATTGTGTCATACATAAAGACTCAATACTTACAGATTTTCTGTTTTTAGTGCCAGCCTTTTCCTCCCCCTGCCGATAAGAGCTAACTTTATGACACCCCCATATTTTAAATGAAAGAAAACATAAATATATGCAAAACTGTCATTGGCTTTTAAGGTATTATATAAGTGATTAAATTTTATCATGAGGAGACAACCAGCTAATGGTTTTAGTGGAACACATAAAACCTCATAAAATACAAAAGTTAAATTTTGTCATATAATGGGAATCGGTTAGAGAAACCAACAGTTTCCTTTTCCCCTTGAATAAATTCTAAACAGTCCTTAGAAAACGAATTACCAGACTGAAGATAAGGATGAAATATTTTGTAGCCATAAAACTAAAGCTACTTTCAGACCACTTAGTTGGAGGGGAAAAAAAAGGGAAAGCAACTTGTCAACTCAGTTGTTGCAGTGTCATTGCCAATGGCATCGATGCTGGGCTCTGCCTCGATTTTAACAGCTTGACCTTGTTTAGAACAACTGAAGCCGATCGACAGGCCTCACTCACAATTCCCCCACCCATAATAGGAGGTGCAGCCCCTCCGAGAGTGCGTTCAGCTGGAGCTTTGCCAATTGAAGTAATTACGTGATGAAACTATTTAACTTTGACTGAAATACTCTCACCAGGTTCTTGCAAACGGTGTGTCTTATATCTTGTCGAAGCAATTTTATATCATGCCTTTAAAGTACAGTAATGGCCCCTTGCATTGACAGAATCCTCGTAAAGGGAGAGGACCAAGACCTGGCTCATGAAGTGGTATTGATTTTCTGAGTTCCTGCTCAAGTTGCCAAAGATACAACACTGTTGTTAGGGAGAGGAGATGCCTCGGCCTTCAATATCACAGGAGGGTTCCTGGGTAAGCACAGGCATCAGGAGGCCCCAGTGATAAGTAATGTATTGGGGTGATAACTGCCTCTATTACTTGGTTAGTTTTAAAGTGACTCAGCACTTGTTCATCGCAAATGTTCCTCGATATCGCCAGTGGCTCTGGCAGACTGTTCTCTGTACAAATAATGCCCCGACTCCAAGAAAGTGCCCCTTGAGGGTTCATTTACATGACTGATTTATTTTAGGCAGATTTTTCTAAATTTTAATCACTAAGGACAATGAACAGCTTCAACTTCTAGCTAGAGTGATGGCTTCAATTTGTCGCTTAAAGAGCTTAAACGTGTCTGCAGATCCGTAACTATATCTAATACAGGTTAAGTTAGTTTTGAGTCACTTCTGGTAGGTCTGTGTGAAAAAGATTTATAACCTTGAGCATAGCTCTATGGATGTCATTACAGACAGCAAGAGAAAGAAACCAAGCATCCTGATCAGATGCTCACAAAATATACATTTCCACCCAACTACATCAGTGCATATGACTTCATCTTCGCTTTTTTTCAATCTTACGTTGATAAACTGCACAATGTCTAACACTGAATAAAGATGGATCTTTGATGATTTTCAAGGAAAATTGAAAGTGATATTTTTAATCTGTTGAGAATATGAATATCAATACTCAAAACCGTTTTTTCTTTTTGGTAGTGGTGGGGGGAAGGGTGGGAGGATGCTGTAAAGATGTAAGTAATAGGAATGTGGTTATATTGACCTGGCTTTTGATTGAAACACCTTTTGGAGGAAGCTGAAGACGATGGTGGGAGGTTTGGAACAGTGGAGCCAGAATGAAGTCTCTGGCAGAGAGCCATGCATATGTATCCTGACCCCAGTCCCCACAGGGCCCGCATGAGTGAGAGAGAGAGAGAGAGAGAGAGAGAGAGAGAGAGAAGCACATTTGGTCACTGCTCACTCAAAAGACAGAGAAGGCCAGTCAGAAAAGTGGGGCAACCAACTTCAACCTTTCCCAGTTAACCAAGAAGACATCGACCCATTAGCTTCTCTTTCCTCCCCTTTTCCAACAAGCAGGAGGAGCTAGCAAGTTGGCCATGAGCAGATGTACATGTTGTACACTGCTTCATTTTTAGGGATGTCGCTAAAGTAACAGGGCTTTTTGTTGGAATAACTTTGTTTGGTGGAGGGGGTACTGTCTGCCTTGTTGTCTTTGTAAGCAGCACCACTGGAATCATGCAGTCTTCAGCCAGCTGGGCAGTGTGCAGTGGCCCTGGAGAGGAGAAGCTAAGAAATGAGAAGATGGTCCTACCTCAACCTCCGCACCCTCCCTTCAGACTGTTAGAGGCCAAAGATGGCTCTAGTCTGGGCTGGGGAGAGAACGACTTTGAATCATATTTGAGATGAAGACTTTACAATAAATAGGAATGAGTTTTAAATGAGGCAATTCTAACGACCAAACAAGACTGGAGACTTAGGAGAGAGTGAGATGTTTATTAAGAGAAGCAGGGGGAAGGGGAGTTGAACATGGTAGAGTTGGGGAGCAGCTGGAGAAAAAAATTAAACTGTTTTATGTTTACACTGCAATGATTTGCAACTCCTCAATAAACTCGGTACATATAAAATGAAAAGATTACTGCTCTCCTTCCCTGCAGTCTGAGAATGTTTTCTTTCAGGTCAAAATACATATTGATTTTCTCAAGTGTCTAAGAAAAGGTACTTGCCTGCTTGCCACAAGGCCACCATCACCCTGACACCAAAACCAGACAAAGATGTCACAAAAAAAGAAAACTACAGGCCAATATGACTGATGAACATAGATGCAGAAATCCTCAACAAAATACTAGCAAACAGAATCCAAGAGCACATTAAAAGTATCATACACCATGATCAAGTGGGGTTTATCCCAGGAATGCAAGGAATCTTCAACATACGCAAATCAATCAATGTGATACACCATATTAACAAACTGAAGGAGAAAAACCATATGATCACCTCAATAGATGCAGAAAAAGCTTTTGATAAAATTCAACACCCATTTATGAGAAAACCCTCCAGAAAGTAGGCATAGAGGGAACTCAACATAACAGAGGCCATATATGACAAACCCACAGCCAACATCATTCTCAATGGTGAAAAACTGCAACCATTTCCACTAAGATCAGGAACACGACAAGGTTGCCCACTCTCACCAATAATATTCAACATAGTTTTGGACGTTTTAGCCACAGCAATCAGAGATGAAAAAGGAATAAAAGGAATACAAATCAGAAAAGAAGAAGTAAAACTGTCAGTGTTTGCAGATGACATGATACTATACATAGACAATCCTAAAGATGCTACCAGAAAACTACTAGAGTTAATCAATGAATCTAGTAAAGTAGCACGATACAAAATTAATGCACAGAAATCTCTTGCATTCCTATATACTAACAACAGAAGATCAGAAAGAGAAATTAAGGAAACAATCACATTTACTGCTGCAACAAAAAGAATAAAATACCTAGAAATAAACCTACCTAAGGAGGCAAAAGACCTGTTCTCAGAAAACTGTAAAACACTGATGAAAGAAATCAAAGATGACACAAACAGATGGAGAGATGTACCATGTTCTTGGACTGGAAGAATCAATATTGTGAAAATGACTATACTACCCAAATGCAATCCCTATCAAATTACCAATGTCATTTTTCAAAAAAAAACAAAAACAAAAAACGGAGCTGGAGGAATCAGGCTCCCTGACTTCAGATTATACTACAAAGCTACAGTAATCAAGACAGTGTGGTACTGGCACAAAAACAGAAATATGGATCAATGGAACAGGATAGAAAGCCCAGAGATAAACCCACACACCTATTGTCACCTAACCTATGACAAAGGAAGCTAGAATATACAATGGAACAAAGACACCCTCTTTAATAACCGGTGCTGGAAAAACTGGCCAGCTACATGGCTGTTGTTGTTTAGACAAGGGAAAAACATTGAGGAATTTTGAGCTTCTTCATTACAAAAAATATGTGTATTTCGTGTGGGACTAGTGCATCCAAATACCTTGGAATCCTTCTGGGCATAGACTAGTCCTAGTAACACTGGGAACTGGTCTCTTAATCTTTCCTCTTATTGCTAAATCTCTCCAGATGAGTTTTAGTGCTTGAAATCTGACTTTTTTCCTGAGGTTGGCATTATTATGAGTTCTTGCCATTCTACTCTTTAGGAGATGAATACCTTAATGCTCTTACACTTTACCTATTCACTTTAAGTACACTTTGGTGTGAAACAAAATAAGAGGGTATTTGGGGGTATAGATTAATAGTGCTCACTGCCTTCAGTTATCCTCTTCGTCCTGGGAACACAGAAAGTTTTCACAGCTTCCCTTGGCACTAAGTTTGATCCACATACTAGTTCTGGTCAATGGGTTATGAAGATAAATGACTAAGTATAAATTCTGAGTAAAGTATTTTAAACTGGTATAAGTCGTCCATGTTTCTCCCCTTCCTGACACAACACTGGTAGACCCATGTTAAGATGGCAGTGTCAAAAGATGGTGAGAACCTTCCTCAGCTGGATCCCTGAGTGACTATATGGAACAAAGCGATCTGCTTCTTGCTGAAGCAAGAACCAGGAATAAACCTTTGCTGTGTTACAGCAGTGAGATTTTAAAATAAATGTGACCCCACAACCGGTGGAAATCCAGGATTTGTGGGCCCTGAAACTTGTACAATTTGAGGCGTGGACGTTTTTACAAAAACAGAACACAAAAATATCTTACTGCTGCAAATTCAACAAAACCAATGAAAACCTATTGCTAGGGTCCTCCCAGGACCTTGGTAGAGGTCTGGATAGCTGAGGGGCCCTGAAACTTAAGCCTCATTAGCTTCACAGTAAATCAGCTTCTCCCCCCAGCACAGCCTACTCTGATCTACTTTCCTAGAAACAATTCCATCCAGCCTTTATGTTTCATCATGGAAGGAAAAGCTTTGTTCCCTTATAGAGAAATTTATTAAGCCCTGTAAAGATAGGGAAGGTTTTGGAGGAGGACTGGTGAATATTCCTATTCCCCTGAAATCATCACTATCGTAGCCTACACACATCCATACCTATGTATCAGCCCAATAACACACTTTGCCTCTTTGAAAATGAGAATATACACTTTTGCAATTGGAGGGGTAGTCTACCAAACACCCCAGCTTTGCTTCCACTAGCTTTGAGAATTTGCAAATTTCTAGCTGAAATTCTCTATGATTGACTGATTGATCAACTGATGTATCTATTTATTAATTCTTTTTTTAAAAAAATATTTCTTGTTTTGGATACTATTCTGTTTGCTGGGGATATCATGATGAACGATATATATGTGGTGATTGCACTCTTTACAGTTAAAAATCTAGCCAGTTCCTTGATCCATTACTGTCAGAATATATGGAGCCTTAGTTAATTCTTTCTGATCTTTGGGATAAGATTGTCCTAAGCTAAATGGGTTGAATGACCTTTGCCCCTTTCCTACCTCCCATTTGAGGCATGCAGAGAAAGTGAATTAGGTCATTCACGAAAAATTGTTATAGCCTCAGGAAGAAAAGTGCTATTTAAATCCAAATCATTAGCACCAATAAATCTAATAATAGACATATAAATTCATAATGCATTTGAATAACTCTAAAATAAATATGTGTGGTGATTAAGTGATGCCATAATTGGAACTCTGTAGGTGGAAGTGGGATGGGGGGGAGAGAAAATCACTTTTGTTCTAGTCTTTATTAACCACCAGATTTGGGAAGTGTTACTTGGAAGTGGAATTGTGAGAGCGTCTCTGATTGCAAACGGCAGGCTAATGTGATTAGCTTCTGTGAGACATTTTTGCAAGGTATATGTCCCTGTCCTTTGAGTCTATTTCTCATTGTTATTATTAAAATTGTTGTTAAATTGCCAAAATCTCATAGTTATCAAGTAGCTTTATATGGGATAAAGCTAAATGCGGAGATTGGGTGCACTCAGGTAATCACTGAAATACGAATGGTGGTCATGAATTAGCATTCACTTTTTCTCACATTTCACACAGTTTGTAGGCAACAGTGCTTCATTCTTATTGTGTCATACATAAAGACTCAATACTTACAGATTTTCTGTTTTTAGTGCCAGCCTTTTCCTCCCCCTGCCGATAAGAGCTAACTTTATGACACCCCCATATTTTAAATGAAAGAAAACATAAATATATGCAAAACTGTCATTGGCTTTTAAGGTATTATATAAGTGATTAAATTTTATCATGAGGAGACAACCAGCTAATGGTTTTAGTGGAACACATAAAACCTCATAAAATACAAAAGTTAAATTTTGTCATATAATGGGAATCGGTTAGAGAAACCAACAGTTTCCTTTTCCCCTTGAATAAATTCTAAACAGTCCTTAGAAAACGAATTACCAGACTGAAGATAAGGATGAAATATTTTGTAGCCATAAAACTAAAGCTACTTTCAGACCACTTAGTTGGAGGGGAAAAAAAAGGGAAAGCAACTTGTCAACTCAGTTGTTGCAGTGTCATTGCCAATGGCATCGATGCTGGGCTCTGCCTCGATTTTAACAGCTTGACCTTGTTTAGAACAACTGAAGCCGATCGACAGGCCTCACTCACAATTCCCCCACCCATAATAGGAGGTGCAGCCCCTCCGAGAGTGCGTTCAGCTGGAGCTTTGCCAATTGAAGTAATTACGTGATGAAACTATTTAACTTTGACTGAAATACTCTCACCAGGTTCTTGCAAACGGTGTGTCTTATATCTTGTCGAAGCAATTTTATATCATGCCTTTAAAGTACAGTAATGGCCCCTTGCATTGACAGAATCCTCGTAAAGGGAGAGGACCAAGACCTGGCTCATGAAGTGGTATTGATTTTCTGAGTTCCTGCTCAAGTTGCCAAAGATACAACACTGTTGTTAGGGAGAGGAGATGCCTCGGCCTTCAATATCACAGGAGGGTTCCTGGGTAAGCACAGGCATCAGGAGGCCCCAGTGATAAGTAATGTATTGGGGTGATAACTGCCTCTATTACTTGGTTAGTTTTAAAGTGACTCAGCACTTGTTCATCGCAAATGTTCCTCGATATCGCCAGTGGCTCTGGCAGACTGTTCTCTGTACAAATAATGCCCCGACTCCAAGAAAGTGCCCCTTGAGGGTTCATTTACATGACTGATTTATTTTAGGCAGATTTTTCTAAATTTTAATCACTAAGGACAATGAACAGCTTCAACTTCTAGCTAGAGTGATGGCTTCAATTTGTCGCTTAAAGAGCTTAAACGTGTCTGCAGATCCGTAACTATATCTAATACAGGTTAAGTTAGTTTTGAGTCACTTCTGGTAGGTCTGTGTGAAAAAGATTTATAACCTTGAGCATAGCTCTATGGATGTCATTACAGACAGCAAGAGAAAGAAACCAAGCATCCTGATCAGATGCTCACAAAATATACATTTCCACCCAACTACATCAGTGCATATGACTTCATCTTCGCTTTTTTTCAATCTTACGTTGATAAACTGCACAATGTCTAACACTGAATAAAGATGGATCTTTGATGATTTTCAAGGAAAATTGAAAGTGATATTTTTAATCTGTTGAGAATATGAATATCAATACTCAAAACCGTTTTTTCTTTTTGGTAGTGGTGGGGGGAAGGGTGGGAGGATGCTGTAAAGATGTAAGTAATAGGAATGTGGTTATATTGACCTGGCTTTTGATTGAAACACCTTTTGGAGGAAGCTGAAGACGATGGTGGGAGGTTTGGAACAGTGGAGCCAGAATGAAGTCTCTGGCAGAGAGCCATGCATATGTATCCTGACTCCAGTCCCCACAGGGCCCGCATGAGTGAGAGAGAGAGAGAGAGAGAGAGAGAGAGAGAGAGAAGCACATTTGGTCACTGCTCACTCAAAAGACAGAGAAGGCCAGTCAGAAAAGTGGGGCAACCAACTTCAACCTTTCCCAGTTAACCAAGAAGACATCGACCCATTAGCTTCTCTTTCCTCCCCTTTTCCAACAAGCAGGAGGAGCTAGCAAGTTGGCCATGAGCAGATGTACATGTTGTACACTGCTTCATTTTTAGGGATGTCGCTAAAGTAACAGGGCTTTTTGTTGGAATAACTTTGTTTGGTGGAGGGGGTACTGTCTGCCTTGTTGTCTTTGTAAGCAGCACCACTGGAATCATGCAGTCTTCAGCCAGCTGGGCAGTGTGCAGTGGCCCTGGAGAGGAGAAGCTAAGAAATGAGAAGATGGTCCTACCTCAACCTCCGCACCCTCCCTTCAGACTGTTAGAGGCCAAAGATGGCTCTAGTCTGGGCTGGGGAGAGAACGACTTTGAATCATATTTGAGATGAAGACTTTACAATAAATAGGAATGAGTTTTAAATGAGGCAATTCTAACGACCAAACAAGACTGGAGACTTAGGAGAGAGTGAGATGTTTATTAAGAGAAGCAGGGGGAAGGGGAGTTGAACATGGTAGAGTTGGGGAGCAGCTGGAGAAAAAAATTAAACTGTTTTATGTTTACACTGCAATGATTTGCAACTCCTCAATAAACTCGGTACATATAAAATGAAAAGATTACTGCTCTCCTTCCCTGCAGTCTGAGAATGTTTTCTTTCAGGTCAAAATACATATTGATTTTCTCAAGTGTCTAAGAAAAGGTACTTGCCTGGAAATCAGTTTTGCTCGACTTTCTATTCTATTTCCAGCAAAGAGGCTTCTCCTAGTCTTGAGCCTGCTGTGTGCCCAGTTTCCAGGGATGGACTCTCACCTTTTCCTGTGTCTGATATGTTTTTCTACAACTTAAGGACTTTACAACCATGATCCTAGTTTACCCTCAATAGTTGTCTGAGTCTCCATCTCTTACCTGAGTTTTATTTAATCTGACGCCAACGATTTAAGGTTCCTTGAGGTTCGTGTGGAAAGCCCCTCAAGCTAATTGGTTCAGGGAATGTGCTGGTGCAGGACCATTGAGGCCATTGTTGCTTGGTCAGCAGCCCCCCAAGACACTGTGTACCTTATTTCAAGAGGAAGGAGGCCTCTTTGACAATCCCAACACCACCCAACACTTACCAGTGGTTGCCGAGGAATGCTGTCGTTCGTGGGTATGATCTTGTTCTTGTTCTAAATGTCCTGTCATCTTAGATGGACGATCTAAGGATAGTTCAGGGTCCATTAGCCTGGGGCAAATGAGGAGGTGCCCTCTGGAACTTGATGGAGGTCAGTTAAGGACAAATAAAAGATAACACTAATTCACATAGTGGGTAATAAAATGAGAGACCTCATTCTCCTAAAAGGTGATACTGCAGGAAATATAAATAAATTTTAAAAGGGTTTGGACAAATTTATGAATGATAGATTCATAAATGGTTCTAAAAAATGGGACGCAGTCAACCTTTAAGGTAGATGTCAGAGAGGATAGTCATGCCTTCTTGGGCACTGTCCCTTAGAGCTTCTTTGGGCAATAAGACCCAGAGTTGAAGGGAACACAGACATGGGTGGTCAGTTTATTCCCAGCTCAGAAACACACAGAATGGTCTAAGGGGAGAGCATTGGCCTTGGAGACACACCACTCTCCAGCTAGTGGCCTTGGGAAAAGTGTCTGAAAACAGAAAGGATAATATGTACTATGTACCTTGCACAACTTTGAGGACCAGAAAGACTGTATGTAAAATGTGTCCCAAGTCTAATACATGGTATGCACTCAAAAATTGCAAGTATTAGTATTATAAGTCAATGGAAATTAAAATGACGCACTTTGCTACTTTCTAAGCACAGTCCCTTGTGCTGGGCAGGTGACTTCATTACATCACTGGATATTCCATCTATAGAGCTGCATAGTTTTAGAAGACCATTACCCATGAAATCTTGATGAATGGACACTGTTTCAAAGAGGTTGATTCTAAGAGCAGCCTCAGGTATTGTGATTTCTTGGTATAATTTCAGGGACTATGGGAAGGTTTAGGTGCCCACACCCCAGCCTCATACCTCTCCCCCACCTCTTATCTTTTTGCTTATTTTCTTTTCTGGAGGACAAAAATTCCTACAGCTCTGAAAGCTTTCAAAATTCCTCTTTGAGGAAAGAAAAAGTACATTTAATGGAAGTCCCTCTATACCTGCACAACCACTACCACCCTGCCTTAAGAATTTGAACTTTGAGAAGTTTACCAAGAAAAAAAAAATCTTTGTGTTGCTAAGAATGGTGAGATTTAGGGGTAGATGATGCTTTTGTGCAGGAAAATACTTTGAGGAGCCCTATTTCTTGAAATGACAAACAACTTTGTATCTATTACTGAAAAGAATTAAGAGAAAATAATCACATAGTTCTGCATAATTAAAAACACATAACATTTGAGTTTTACAGTGGCAGCCAATAAATGAGAGGGGCAGGGGACTTTTGCCTGGATGTCTAAGGAGAGAAATGACTGGTGAGAGATTTGCTGGGACAGGATGGCCAAGGGACTTTAAGATTAATGATCTTTAGTTTTTAATTTTAGGCTGTTCCTATTTTGTGCTGTGCCATGGTCTGTTATATTCCACCCAGACTATAAATTAAAGTGAGTTGCATGCAATAGCTTTGTCCTGGCAGTACTTTGGGGAGGCAAAGAGGGTGGAGGAGATGTTGCAACTGGCTAAAGGGACTGAGGGAAGCGGAGTTGATTTAGGAGACAGGTTCCTAAGTGGGAAGAAACCAGTGGGAGTGACGAGGAAAGACATCCTTCTCTTCCCGGAAACTTTCAAATATATTGGGGACTGCATTACCTCTGCTGTGTGGGGGATTGGGCTTGAACCATTTCTTCAGGAAATGTAAAGGAGAATGTGGCCCTAGAAGATAGGAGGGCTTGGGACAATCAGATTATATGGCTGTTGTCAATCAAACTCCATTTAAAAGAACATGTGTTGAAGATCCCAAAGATGGCAGTATGTATTACTTTTATCTCTGTCAATTATGGAGATCCAGACCAAAGCAAATAACACTAGTCAAATTAATAGTCCCTTCTATGTGCACAGTACTTGAAACTTTACAAAACACTTTCACTTCTATTATTCAGTTGACTCTCCCAATCACTCAGTGAAATAGGTAGCAAATTATGGACATCTTATTTTTCTCCAAATTTAGGTACCCAGACATCCCATCTTTCAAGAGTTTATACATTACTGTGTACAGGTAATGCCTTGGATATTGTCAAGAGTTAAATACCTGACTCCTAGTTGGCTAGAAAATCCACATGGAATGGAATGTTGGTTTTGTTACAATTTATGAACACTGGTATTCAACATTAATATAGAAAATGTTGAGGGGACATTTGCTGAGCTGAATTCACAGGTCTCTGGTATCTTGGACACACAGAACAATATGTAAAGTAATAGCAAGAACAAACAGCTTAGGAAAAGCAAAGCAAGGTATCTTTGTAATTCCTGAAAAGGATTTACAACCTGTATAAACATGAATCATAAACCTGTTGGCAAATAGATCCAGGCTCTTTCAGGAAGATGTTTTGTTTATATGTGCGAACTAAAAATTTAGGATAAGAGAGAGGGTCAACAACGAGAAAGAAGTTTCGCGTTACTCAGAACACATAATACCACAGTAAATGATTATCCTGATTATTTAGACATTTGATTTTCATTTCCTCAGCACCTGTGCTCACTTTTGAGGGGACAGGGCCTGCCAATAATCCCCTCAGAAGTTTTTGGGTTATATGTCCTGACAGGAGGCCTTCTCCATAAAATAGTGGACAAGTTCATCTGTTAAATTTCAAATTTAGGCTCACTAGAAAGTCAAATTATATCCATCAAGAGGGACGTGAAGTGATAAGTGAAGATGGCTAACCCAAGCTTTGCTGCCTACTAACTGAGTGACCTTGAGCAAGTTGTTTATGTTGATCATTCATTTATTCATTTAATCAGTAGATATTTATTGATTTCCTATCAAATTTAAAACACTCTGTCTGCCACAATGGCCTATATGAAGATGAGAAAGCAAAACCACTTGCCCTCAAATAACTTACCATTTAGCAGACTTGAACTTAATAGGAACCCAAAAGAGGAAAAAAAGTGCTTAGAACAGCATCTGGCATCCAGTAAATCCTCCAATAAATATATCTAGTGAATAAAAGAAAACAAAAAAATGCAAGAAAACAATAAGAAAGAATGCACACATATGTACATCTTTTATGTTGGTGTATATCCATTCAGACTATTTTCTACGTACATAGAAGCATATATATATAGATGGACTTATACTATACACACTATTTTACAATATGATTTTTTCCTCCTAATAACATACATACTAAACATTATTTAACACTAACATTATTTAATACTTCCTTGTAAGTTAAACATTTTAGGATTTCCAAAAATTTCCTATAGTGAGGAGAATAGCAGAATCTGTGATAAACATCCCTTTCTTTCCCTACCCTCTACAGTTTCGTGGGTCACATTTCACATATCTATCTATGCACATTTTCGTTAATCATTTAGCTCTTTTATTTTTATCTTACATAAATAAGATATATATGTATGTATATTATATACAATGCATATCATGTATGTTTGTGTGTGATATATGTATAACTTCATATATATATGAAATGTGCTTTTTAAACATTATATTATGGACACCCTTCAGGTCAATAGGACCTAAGTATTATTAATCACATACTATGTCATGACGTGGGGATACAAGTTTATTCAGTCACCCCCCCCCCCAACCCCCATGGGCACTCAGATTATATCTGCTTTTTTTAAATGAGTTTAAAACAATTTTCCAAAAAATGTGCTCGAACTGTATGTATCCTTGTAGCCTGATGTTTCTATAGAACAGATTCCCAGAAGAACAATTGTTGAGATAGAGTCTGTTTATTTTTAATAAATATTGACAAAGTGTTTTCCCCCAAAGCGTAGCAATCCCTATTTCACCAGCAATGTATGAGAGGGCGCTCTCACCTCTATCCATAGCAGCACAATGCACTGAACTAGCATGAACTTTCAGGCACCCTCTTGCCCTCTCAATTAGGTGCACAGATGCCTCTGCCTGACATTCAAGACCCTCCATAATATGAATTCAATTTAACATTGGGGTATTACTCCTCATTACTGTTCTGTCCTGCAGAAACCTTTCCCTTTAGCCAAAGTGGTTGCATAGTTTCTGAAACCAAATGTGTCTTTTCTTATTCCTTCACCTTTGCTCAAGGCTACTCTTCCATCTCTATTTGCATTTTCGTCCCATCCCACCACCTCTCTCTTTCTGATAAATTTCTCCCTGCTCTTCAAGCTCTACATTCTTCCTCAGTCTCCCTGAGCCTTCACTAGCTACATACCTCTCCATTCTTGAGCAGACATCCTGTTTCATTCATGTCTGTCTTATGGCACTTCTGTATAATACATTGTATCATATTCAGTTCTTTATATACTTGCTTGTTGCTTGTACTAAATAGTAAGATTTTTTTTTTTTTTTTTTCTGTGGTATGCGGGCCTCCCTCTGTTGTGGCCTCTCCCGTTGCGGAGCACAGGCTCCGGACGCGCAGGCCCAGCGGCCATGGCTCACGGGCCCAGCCGCTCCGCGGCATACAATTTTTTTTTTTTTTTTTTTTTTTGGTGGTATGCGGGCCTCCCTCTGCTGCGGCCTCTCCCGTTGCGGGGCACAGGCTCCGGACGCGCAGGCCCAGCGGCCATGGCTCACGGGCCCCGCCGCTCCGCGGCATGCGGGATCCTCCCAGACCGGGGCGCGAACCCGGTTCCCCTGCATCGGCAGGCGGACGCGCAACCACTGCGCCACCAGGGAAGCCCAATAGTAAGATTTTGAAGACAGAGGATCTGTCTCTTCATTAGTATTCTTCATAGTGATGCTTAAACTTTTCATCAAATTGAATTAAGGGGATTAATGAAAGAGATATCACAGTGTACTTGGTGAATGTAGGGAACAAGGCAGAGGAAGCATTCAAAAATAATGCGTATGTTTCATACCTGAGTTACTGGGAGCATGGGGATTCTTTTCTCTAAAAACCAGGAACAAGGGGAGAACATAACTTGGAGAAGAAGATAATGTAGTTGAGCAGGATTCATTTTTAGGTATGATTGGTACATCTGTGTGGCAGTTTAAAATAAGGAGGTGGCTGCATGCAATTCTGACTTTAGAGAAAGTTGGAACTGGAATACAGATGTAGACTTCTCTCAATTTATTTCATATGCTTTTATTCTGAGGCTGAAATGAAGTAATACATGGATAATAAATAGGAGAAATAATTCTTTTCCATGTGGGAACACTATCCAAAATGGAATGGACTGGCCAAAAAATTGGCCAAAAGATTTCAACCTGTTCGTTATAGGGATCACAGATTTTAGAAGCTTTATTTTCTCACGTAAGGCAAGTTGGTGATGGTCATACTTCTGGTCTATTTTTTTGTGTGTATATATTAATATTACTCTTAGTTCTGTCCAGAGGTGACATTTAGCAACTGACCCATACCTGTACAGTCATTCTAGTTAGCAAAATGTTGAAATCATCCCCTATTGGATATTAAATCATTTCTGCTTCTCATCCATAAGTGCCCTCTTGTCATCACTCTAGTGGTCCTACCCCTTCTCTTCGAACCACTCTTTCCCTCCTACCGTCCCCTGTCCCCCAACCCTCGATTTTCTCAAGACCTGGCAACTAAAGTGTTAACACCTAACAAGGTAGAGCCCTCCAGGACTCTACTGTAGCTTGGGCTTGTGTCATCTATGCACAACTGGGTCAGCCTCAGAAGCTTCTCCATAACACCTTTGAATCCACACAAAGCATGGCTCAGGCTCCTCCTCCCTTATCTGAACAAGGAATTACTCATTTGTCCATTTGAACCTTCTTCATCCATAGAGCATCACTCAGTCTTGACAGGTCATTAATGCATTAAACCAGAGCTGCAAAAACTAGGGTTTTGGAGAAGAAGAGGTTCATTGAGCACATCATGAAGATAATTCATCTCAGAGAAGACAGATACATGCAAGTGTGTTTGTTTCAATATTTGCATTTAAAAGTGCTGAAGGCAACTTAATGACTGATCAGATGATGATGCAATCCCATTTGTGAATTTAAATCTGATTTGTTTTAATGTAGTTTTTACCAAGGAAAGCACTGAGGGAGGCTCTGTGCCACTGCTGTTGCTGGTGTTATTTAACCCATCTATTCTTTCTAATAAAAAAGCTGAAGAAATAAAAAACTATTGATCTTTATTTATTGACTTCCTTGTGAGTATAGTTAAAGTTGACACAGATCAATCACAATACAGTTAAATGGATGATATAGTGTAACATGACCTGGGATTTCAAGTGGAGTTTTAATTATGAGAACGCTGACATTTTTCTGTATGCAGATTGGGTAGCAGTGGGGACTTTCTGATTATTCAGGGACAGTGGTAGTGGGAGTGACAGAATTCTTGCCATCTCCACACATTTTTCAGCAAAGTTTCTAGCCCTTTTAGGGGGCCAGGGAAAAGGAGGAGGAAAGAGATGTCGCACAGCCATTTCTCAAATTTCTCATTAAATCTGTGTTTCACCCTGTTTCTGTTTGGAGATCCTAAGTGAGATTAATATCCAACATTGTTAAGAGGGAGAGAAGTGAGACACACCAGAGGTGGCAAAGCAGCCTGGACAAAGCAGCGGTTCATCCTTGAGCTCTACTGTGCACGTCTACCCCATAGGCCGTGTCAAAGAGTCATTTTCCCTCTGTCTTCTCCCATCACCTTTGCTGTTTCTAGCCCATGAAGAAAAAAGTCTCCTTTGGAGAAAGATAATGTTTCCAATGGAAGAGTTCTCATCTCTTCTTTTAGAGTTAACTCAGGACCAAAATGCTCATATAGCAAGGTCATCTGGCTAGTAACAGTTCTGTCTGCTCTGCAAATGAAGATGGTACTAGTTACTCTGATTGGCAGGGCAGATGCAGTGCCTTATCTTTTTCTAACAATGGGAATGCCTTTGTCACGAATCACCACACATTCTCATATCATTCCCCATTGTAGCTAATATCAAATCTCAGCTGAAATTAAGCAATTGGTGGAAAGCAATAGCTATAGATCAATGAAGGGGGTCTTTGTGGGGACTGAAGCATAAATGCCTTTGCCTGCTTAGGCTAGTGTTCCAAAGTGGACTTGCCAAGCACCTTGATCCTCCTATGGATGGCTGTTTCAGAGACTGCAGTCCCTATGGCTACTCATATTACTTGTGTGTACAGGTAGATTGGAATTGAAGTATGTATAGCCTCATAGGAGAGAATTATGTATCCTTTATTGTTCATGCATAAAATAGTGCCATGTATGTCTTTTGTATTTGATTTTAATCCCAAAGATCTCGTGTTTTAAAGTCAATAACAATAACAGAATTTGAGAAAAGTATATGGCCCTGCTTTGATTATATTTAAAACCATAAAATGTTTTTGCTGATGCTTAAAAACATGTTTTCTATCTTGTGTATGGGCTTTTCTCTACCCCGTCCCCTCCACAAAAACCGGGGCTGACAGAAACCATCTCTGCTCTCATGTAAAAGTGAGAGAAATAGGGCTGTATCTCAGGGAATAAATTTTCTTTGATTTCCTTTCCTTTTTCAATTGGTCACCATTAATTTTAAACTTTCCTGGTGTTTTCCAGGCAATAAGAACAGGGAAGGGAGGGGCCCCCGAAGGGGAATTCTTGTCCTTTTTGCAAAGTGTTCTCAACTGGTTGTCCATTTTGAATGCAGCCTGCCTGCATAAAAAGAGATCACCACCATCTTTTGCATTCAAAGACAATTGATGGTTGGTCCAAATGCAGGAAATGAGGGTCACAGCAATTTCCACAAGGGGCAGAGTTAATGGGATTCTGGCCACTCCTAATGCTGCATGGAAATACTAAGTTTTGTGCAAAAATCAGTTTAAGGTCCACACCTATATCACCAGGAAAGAAGAGCCCCAGTCTCTTTGGGGAGTCTAGAAATCTAGGATGGCTAACTCATTTTTAGTGGATGGTAGCTTCAAGCTTCTCATTAAAAGTTTTATTGTGAAGGTCACAGTATTTCTCCTGGGTAAGGAGTAAGACTGAGGAGAATGTTTGGAGGGAGAAAAGTGTTTCTTAGGAAATACCATGTTTTAAATAAATTATTTTAGAAAGACTAATTAATTTATTTTGATAAAAGCAACTCTAGTTTCAATACTTGGAGATATTTGAGGATTCCTGCTTCATGTACATATAAAAGGACCTCATAGAAGGCTTTCTCTTGTTTGTTTGTTATTTTTCTTTAGATTCCTTTTTTTGATTGAGTGTACATGAACCACTGTTTGCTGTGCATTCATCCAATGTTGATGAATAGTGTATTAATTAGGATTAGGTTCAGCTGCTAGGAACAGGAAAAAAATGGTAGTGACTTAGAAGAGAAATACATGCTTATTTCTCTTTGACATAATATTCTAGAGGAATGAAGTCTAGGGCCGTATGACAATTCTGTTCTTCCCTGGTCCTTCCAGCTCCCCACTTCACTAATCCTAGACTAGAATACTCAACCTCATGCTCTCCTGTGGCATTGGCAGTGCTGGCAGCAAGGTAGGGGATAAAAAATAGAATGAAGAAGACATACTTTCTCTCTGTCTCTCTCTCTCTCTTGCCAGGATTCTTTAAGATGGCAGAGAGATATTTCCACTTTCATTCCAATGACTGGTACTTAATCACTTGCCCACTCATTACTGCTCAGAGATTGTGAAATGTAATCTTAATTTTGTGGAGTCCTGGCAGAATATTCTACTACTGTGGAAAAATGGGAGAACAGATATTGGGGTACAAATAGCATTCTCTTTCACAAACCATTTCCCTGACTGAGACACAAAAACATAGCTGAGGGAGTGTAGCGAAGTCCCACTCCTTTCTTCTTCAAGGAATACTTAGGAAAACGTGGTAGAACTGTCGAACATACATGTAATTAGCTACAAGAAATGCAAAATAAGTAACCATTCTATTTGTCCTGTGACAATGTAAAATTGTAAATGTCATCAAGTGGGAAAATACTAAGTCAAAGAAAGCCATAAGCTCTTTGGTGTTTAACCAATGAATTTTTTTTTTTTTTTTTTTTTTCGTGGTACGCGGGCCTCACACTGTTGCGACCTCTCCCGTTGCGGAGCACAGGCTCCGGACGCGCAGGCTCAGCGGCCATGGCTCACGGGCCCAGCCGCTCCGCGGCATGTGGGATCCTCCCAAACCGGGGCGCGAACCCGGTTGCCCTGCATCGGCAGGCGGACGCGCAACCACTGCGCCACCAGGGAAGCCCAACCAATGAATTTTATTGTACCAGATTGATGTTCTGAACCCCTACCCTAAAAGTGTTTGTTTTTTTAATCAGAATTTCCCATGATTATGTAGCTTTGGGCACAAGTGTTGTGTTCTCTTTCAGTAGTTCCAAATTTTGGCCGTGGTAATTTGTGGTTTTATTTATGGTATCTGTGATTATTTGAAAAATATCAACATATTTTTGTTTGTTTCTCCCTTGTAATCTTTCAGTGCCTATGTCTCTCCCTCAGTCTTTATCCACTCCTTTTGATCCAGTCTCTTTCACAACTAATTCAGCAACCCTTGTACCATTTTTTTTTTTTGGTAGACGTATCAAATCTTTTCTATTCTTGTGTCTCCCTGCCTCCCACCCTCCCTATCCCACCCCTCTAGGTGGTCACAAACCACCCAGCTGATCTTCCTGTGCTATGCGGCTGCTTCCCACTAGCTATCTATTTTACATTTGGTAGTGTATATATGTCCATGCCCCTCTCTCACTTCGTCACAGCTTACCCTTCCCCCTCCCCATCCTTGTACCATTTTGGATAAACTGGATAAAGATCATCTGTGGTGTCCCGGAGTCAGGAGAAGCAGCCAAAACAGCAAGAGGATGATCAGGACCATGGACAGCAGCACAATGCTTCGTTCCCACCCTAATCCCACATTCCCACAAGAGCTTTGTTTTTGTCTATAAATGTTGCCCTAACCCTGAGGTCACAGAGATCAAGAGAGAGAATCTGGAAGGGGAGAACACTGGACGAAAAGTCAGGGGTGGCCTACATAGCTCTGTACCCACTCTCCCTGCCTCTCACCCACACTTCACCAACCAGAGTAGTTTCTTCCCTGAACTCTTTCAACCCATAACTAACATCTACCTCTATTACCATGGAAAGTATAGACTATGGAAAGTATAATAAACTTAAGATGGTATCTCATAATTTTTCCAGACTAAATTTCTTCAACATCTTAATGGTTTTAGCTTTGTTTTCAGTTCAAGTGAATGAACAAAGCATAATTCAAATTATTTGACATATTACCAGGATTAATTAAGAGGAATGCCTGGACCCCTGAGTCACTGGATCCTATCTAATGCTGCTCACCTAGATGCAACTTTTCCTAATGATTCTGACTCATTCCTTCCTCCTCACACTCATTCTTTAGTGACACTAGAGGTCAAGTCCTTTATTTTGTAGATGATTAATTTAAAGCCCCCCAAAATCATGTCATGAGTTAAACGTCACATGGGAGATTAGTGACACATTTAGGCATGAATTCCTTGTTTTCTGACCCCAGACCCACCACTACTCTAACCTACTCTAGCACATTACTTCCTTGCATGAACATTAACCAGTTATAAGGTGGCTACAAAACACATAGTTTGTGGTCACCCTGAAAAATATCCAGCTCAACTACCTCTCAGACAAACTTTGCAAACACATGATAGCTTTAACTCTATTATTTCTTACTCTTTCATTTTCTACATATTCCTTTGGAAGTAGAACTCTTTAGTATCACGTTCTGTCTGTTCTGAAGGAGCAACCTACTCCATCTGTTTGGGCTTAGCAGCTGGATACAGATGAACCATGAACCAAATGTATCCCTGGGACTGGGAGCTCTCATTCAGGTCTCATGAGTCAGAGCACAGTGTGTAAGAGCCCCCTCCCTGGGCTCTCTCATTGCATGTCTGCCTTGGCTAATGGTAATGCATAGCAACGTGTGACTGTAGCAATGTGCTCATCTCTACTCTAAAACTGACCTAATAGTCTTCTTGTAAATTTTCCAATTTGGAAAATTCCCAAATGGAGAACTGACAAGACTCGGGTAGGCATGATTTCAGAAGTAAAATTTAAGAGCATTGAAAACATAACACAGTCACTTTATTCATTTTTTTTAAATTCAGTGCAGTGCCCTAGGTATATGGTTTATTTTCTTATGTGAGACTCATATTTGTTGTTTTTCTCCTCTCTCACTGAGGGCCATATCTAACCACATCCACCAGACTTCATAAGAATGCTGAGTTGTCATGCAGGAGTTTTACCTCACACTGGGGAGATATTAGTTGATAAGATCCACCTTGTTCAGATTTATTGCTTTAGCATATTTCATGCTAAAAATATTTTTTCTACCATCTGCTAAGATTAGCACTCTAGTGGTATAATAAATTTTCTCACCCTGTTTCTGTGATGTAGTTTGGAACCAACTTTATTCGGCCTAATTGAAAATAGGATAAGATAAATGATGCACTTTGAATTTCTCTCTCAGACATACCATTGTTCATTACTTCAGCAGAAGATGAGCACATCTGATTGTAATTTTAGTGGTTCAGTAAAACAAAAGTTCCCATGGCAAAAATACAGCATTAGCTATTGTCATCATCCAGTGGAGTCTTGTAAAAAATATTCAATGTTGTTTTGCCCTCAAATGAAATATTGTTTTTCATTTAAACACAAAACTGGTGGCCATCTTTCCAAAACATATTATGAAAAGAAATATATTTCAGTGGAGATATGGGACTTGGTATTCATTTACATCTGAGGCTCAAACTTAACACCAAATTTAGAATTTGATATATTCTTGGCTTAGTAGGACATTTGGATTTCCTTCTCTTATTCAGTCTTCTGCTTGGGCTTAAGTTGTTTTGATCATTGTGAAAGAGAAGAAGAATATGGAAGGTGTTTATTGTGTGTTATACTGTTATGGACCCCTTTCTTCCACCTTTGATCCTGGACTTGAGCATGAGACTTGCTTTGGCCAAGAGGACATCAATCAATATGATACAAACAGAGGTTTTAAAAGTGTTTTCAGATTGGAACTTGGAATGCAGTTGCCATGATTAGAAGCAGTGGCTAGCCTATTGGAGACAGGTGACCCAGCTGACAGGCAACACCAACCTCTAGACAAGTGACTGAGGCCATCCCAGATCATCCAGCCTTTGCTGAGCCACCAGACAACTATAGTTACGTGAGTGACCCCTGGTAAGACTAGCGGAAGAACTGTCTAGTTGAGTTTAGTCTAAATTGTTGACCCGCAGAATCATAAAGAAATAAAATTGTTTTTACTTTTTTTATTTTTGAATTAATTTTTTCAATTGTAGTAAAATACACATAAAATTGATTTTAATTCACAACTTTATGAGGTGGTTTTTTATGCATAAATAACTGATAGAATGCATGAAACATAAATCCTCCTTTACTGCCAATAAACGCAGAACTTTGTTATTAGGATTAAGAATGATGGATAGACTAAAGCCTAGATTAAGGTGAAGTGATGGCTGCATGGAAGTTGCTAAGGAGACTATGAGAAATGTACTAGAAGATCAGGATAAGAAAAAATGGGAACCATATTATTTGTTACTGTTATAAGCATTATATACCTTAGTTCCTTGTCTGTAAAATGGGTGTAGTAAGGGTACCTACATGATGAGGACTAAATAATCCATATAAAGCACTCAAACATGGCTTGGTACAGAGTAAACATGCAATACATATAAACGGTTATTATCCTGTGTATATAAAATATTAACTTGTGATTGGTTAAGTTGAAGAAAAGTCTGCCTACAGCCATGGTATTAGTGACTCATGAAGTCAAGACACCATAAATATGGGTGATTAGACTTTGTGATTCTAGATTAGTTCACAGACGATGATGGACTTGTCAAGGCCCAGCTGCAGGGAGCTGTCTGCAGATTGGTCACTGGGCCCTTCCCAAATGTCTCTATTAGAAAGTTAGTTTTAAATCAAGTTAACAATGCAGCTCACATGAGGTTTTCGAAAGAAACTTTTACTCCCAAATTACCAGTTGGACCTATCTCTATTCCCTTGGAAGTCAGAAAAGAAAAATAACACCTAATGTAACAGAAATACCTCTATATGGTCCTATTTCTAATGCCTGACCACTTCCCCAGTGTAGAAAGTACTATCAAATGACTAATAGTCTGTTATGTAAAATTCTTAAAAATAAATAAAATCCAGGTATTTAATCTTTTTCCTCTTAAAATTGACAGTCGGGTTACAAAGAGATGGCAGGAGTCTATCTTTGAGCGTGAATCTCTGAGCATAGGCATATTCGATGTGTAAAGGAGGCTTCCTCAACATTTCACCAGGAATGATGTATTTATTTGCCATAAGGTGTATTGTGGTCTGAGTGTGAATCATGAATGTGCAGCCCATGTTTAAGAGAGGGAAAATGTTGCCATGATTCTTTGGCCAGAGCCTTGAGTCTCTGTTGAAATGCCTCAATACTTGGTGATTCTCCCCTTCCCTCCCTCCTTCCTCCCTTCCTTCTTCCCTTCCTTCCTTCCTAGCCCATGTTTAAGAGAGGGAAAATGTTGCCATGATTCTTTGGCCAGAGCCTTGAGTCTCTGTTGAAATGCCTCAATACTTGGTGATTCTCCCCTTCCCTCCCTCCTTCCTCCCTTCCTTCTTTCCTTCCTTCCTTCCTTCCTTCCTTCACTCCTCTGGAGTCCCTCCCTCTCCCCGCTTCCTCCCCTCTTTTCTTACTTCTTTCTTCCTTTTTTAGCAAGTATGCTTGACTGAGAGAGAAGACGCGTTTATGTTTATTAGAATATATCTTCTGTACTGTTTCTGACTTTCTTAGTCATTAGAAAGTGAAAGCAACATCTTTAATCCTTGTATGCCTATTCTTCATTCTCTCTACAATTTGGGTAACCTTCATAGGAGTGAGGTAGAAGACCAAAGTTTTTATTTGTTTGTAAGCAGTATATCATGGTAGTCAAGAGACAGGTCTCAGGGTCTGGAAAAACTGGGTTCAAATCCACATACCGTACTTCTAGGAGTCTGACATTGGGCAGAATAATTTGTCTCTTTCAGGATCAGTCCCCCACCTACTAAGTAAAGTTAATTATTCCCACCTCAAAGGGTGGTTAAGATGATTACATGATTTTGTATATGTAATACAAATGGTACATAAATAGTGCTCAATAAATGATGGGGATGCTGTTTATCGTTTCATTTAATAGAATATGCTGGACTATGTCATGAAAATGTATGCACCCACTCACTCTGTCCACCCACCCTACACCACTTATGACCACCTGATGTAACACAGCTGCTCAGGGATGGGGTTAAAGGCCATGTCCACACATAAGTGCAGACCTTACTGATGGCTGAGCTCCAACTTGTAGCCACAGTTGCAATCACTCTCACATCCTGATCTCAACCACCAACCGGCCACATCTGCACTTTCAACTTGTGGCTGATTTAAATTGAAGAACAGCAGAAGCAACATTTAGAATCATCACGCATGTTATAGGGAAAACCCTAGAGATGTTTAGTCCAACCTGCTCATTTTTCAAACTTCTGCTGTCCAATACGGTAGCCCCTAGCCACATGTGAGCACTTGGAATGTGGCTAATCTGAATTGAAATGTGCCATAAGTACAAAATATACACTGGATTTTGAAGACTTATTACAAAAACAAATGTAAAATAGTGCATTAACAATTTTGTACAGATGACATGTTGAAATGGTTAAATTTTTAATATATTAAATAAGATATAAAAATTAACTTTCCTTTTTAAAACTATTTTTCAATGTGGCTACTAGAAAATTTTAAATTACATATGCGTTCTTCACATTTGTGGCCCACGTGATGTTTTTATCAGGAAGCACTGTTTCAAACAAAGCAAATTAGGCACAGATATGTGGAGTGACTTGCCCAAGATAGCTCAGCTTTCATTGGCAGAACACAGATGTGATTCCAGATTGCCTGGCTTACAGTGATTTCTCTCTCAACACGCAACCTTCTTTGGCTAAGAATTGTTTTTAGACTGTAGAATTTGGTCCCTGATGGTGTCTGGGTCCCTGAAAACTGAGGTTTCTTTGAAAAACACTGCCAGCACCTCTTCTGTGACTGGCTGTGCTTTTTTTTTTCTCTTTTCTTTTCTTCTTCTTCTTCTTCTTTTTTTTTTTTTTGTTATTGCTCTGCCTGGGAGACTGTGCTGCTGTCATCCATTTCTTGCGTCAGTTACAGAAATTGGTATTGTATCTAAAACAATTGCTGTTATTAACAGGTTAAGCTGCTGGGATGTTAAAATAAAGACTGCCCAGCTTTAGTGCATTTTGTTGTAATAATCTCCCAGATGCCTTGTCGGAAATCAATTCAAGTTCAAAACTGGCTGGAATTGGGAGGTCAAGGCTTTGACAGACTAAATATTTTATCTTCTGCTCATGTCTGGAGCTTTTAAAGATCTGGACTTGGGACTCTTTTCTCATACCCCATCTGGACAAAGATGATTGGCTTTGCCATTTTGCCCAGGTTAGGACAAGGTTAAAATCAATTATAATCAATTATTAAGAGTCTTCTGTGGCCGCGTTGCTTAAAAGGGGATTTTAAAAAGTTTCTCAGTTCTGAAACATGCATATCTTAGTTGCTGCTGGAGATGTTATTCCAGAATGTCAAATATAGATGTTATCAGCATCAGGAGTAAATATGCAGAATTTCTACTTTCTATTTCCTTGATACCTATGTTTCAGGACAATGAAAAAAACCTAAAAAGGCTGAGATAATCATCATTGCTGTACCAAGTTGAAAAATCTTGTTACCTTCTTGTATGCGTTAGACAACTAGAGCTATTTATAATTTGGTCACACTGTCAAATTATTTCCTAGGAATTTATAGGGGGCTCTCTTTAGTTCTTATGTGATCGTTTGCAGTGTAAATGCACAGGTAAGTGTTGAATCTAAGGTAGATTGAAAGAATCATAGATTTCTAATTCCATAGTAATTTTGAGACAAGCTAGATCCAGCCCTACATTTTACAGTAAGGAAACTGAGGCTCAGAGAATTTAAATGAAGACCCCAATTCTTACAGCTATCCAAAGGGAGAATTGTATCTCCTGGTTCCTAAACGCATGTGTGGTCCCTAAACTTCCAAATGAATCTTTTCCTTTTACACTGTATTTTCATATGCTAAAAATTTTCTTTGTGATGATTTAAGAAAAAACCTATTCATACAAAATGAATATCATTCTGAACCTTGGACCAAGATATGAACTCAATAAACAGAATATAATTTTAAAGTGTTCTCAAAAGGTCACTTAGCTTTATCCTTCATCTCATTTTCCATGAATGGAAATCCGTTGTATTTTCAGATTTCATCCAGAGCCAGGAGCTAAGGGTTCAAAATGCTGCCAGAAAAATATTCCATTTTATTCAGCCTGTTTAAAAGAAGAACTCTAGAAAACATACCAGAATTTCTCCAAAGACATGTCAAATACCAGCCACTGAATGGAGAGTATGGACCACATGCGGAGTTAGTCTAGGACAAGCCCATCATTAGCAGACAGTACCACATATTTTCATAGCAAGCTCTTCATCCTTGTAAAACACTTTTATAAAAAAAGAAAAACCTCAATATTCCTAATTTGAGAAAAGGGAACCCATGAAATTTGGGGGGCATACTTTTAAATTTTAATACTTGCTCATTTTTCCCCCAGCAAAATGATGACCCTATAGTGTATACTTATTGTCTCTGACCTCAGGTTGGCAGTCAAACCAAGGTACAATATACGTAAAGCTTTTACAAAATTAAAATTATAGGGCCGCAGGCATCATAATTGTGTAGCAATCAAGGAAACACAATGTAATATTAGATAAGGTTACAGCTTGGGCCTAGACAGACCTGGTTTTGTGCCTGGTTCCACCATTACTAGCTGTTTGGCCATAGACAGGCTAGCTACCTTCTTTAACTTCACATTTTTTAACGTGGAAAATGAGGGTTCTAATTATGCCTACCTCAGGGAGTTGTTTGAAGATTAAATGAGAAAATGTCTATAAAGCATCTGTCACAAAGCTTGGTGTAAAACAAGCTCTCAGTAAGTCTGAATTAGAATAATGATAACAAATAATAATTATTATCATTCAGAATAGTAGCAGCAACAGCAGCAGCCACAGTAATAATATATATATTCTCTATTTCTAACACTGAGTGATTTTCTTTTGGATCTATGTGTACACATATGGGATACAATTGCTTCAGTGTCTGTTCAGATCAAAAGTTCTGGATGAATTTTTCACCTTTGTTTATTTCACAGCAACATAATTCATCTGGCTGAACCCTTCAAACCTTTCCTGTGTTGAAAGACCACATTGCTCATTTGGATCATTGGTTCATTCTAAGAACAGCTGACTCACCGCCTATATAGGGACAACCTGATTCTGATATTCCAAGGGCTAATTAATTGGTGGAATTTTTACTCTTTCTTTCTGGGTTCAATCTAAGTTTGTAGCACATTGTATTAGAACAAGCTTTCAAAACTTTTGAAACCCAGTGGTTACAGAATATATAAGGGCTATGGAGTCAGTCAGACTAGAGTGTTGCCACTTACTGGCTGAATCTTAGGCAAGTCAGTTCACCTACCTGACCCTCTGGTTTCTTATATATAAAATGGAAAGAATCATGCTTACTTTCTGTTATTTTGAGTGTAAAAATTAATATAATACAAGTAAAAAACTCTTCACAATGCTTGAGGTGGTAAGTGACACTTAAGTGGCAGCTACTATTTTGTGTATTCATATAGCTCATAAACTATGGGAATTTATTTCAGGGCAGTGAATAAACATTCAGATTATATCCACTCCTGTGTCAGTCCACAAATATTGATTGATTGACTGATAAGTGATCTGTGCCAGTCAGTGTGCTAGACTTGGGGCCAGGGAGGATGGCAAGCAACAGAGAAAGCCTTAAAAGAATGAATGGTGGGCTATATGGAGTACAATCTCTAAAAATATCAAATCACTATGTTGTACACCTGAAACTAATACAAGATTGTATGGCAACTATACACCAATAAAAAAAAGAAAAAAAAGAGTGAATGGTGGGCATGGGGGGTGGTGAGAGGAAATAAGTAAACAAGTGGTTTCAGTAAATTACATTATAGTTTCACTGCCCACCAATTTTTTTGGGGGTCGGTAGCTGATTTGGCTTGTCTCACCATAGCTATCAGCACAGAAGACCAGACTTTGGAACCTGTGGGTATACACGTCCTTTGCTTTGAAGTTGTTCAGGCCTTTGCCCTATGTTTACATATCTCCTCCATCCAAACACCTCAAGCACTTAAAATTGGCTCAAGAACTGAGTGTGTAACTTACCAGCTGAGAAGAGAAACTGAAAATGTACTCTACCTGCAAGAGTGTTGACAAAGCAACAGAGAAAGAAGCTGGAGGAAACTCTTCTCTATTTCCAAAGGTGCCCTGTGATGTCTTGTCCTTTATTTTCCCTGGCCTGGATATAGTTTCTGCTTAATTGGTTTTGCATCTGATAGGATGAACACTGAGCATTTGCAGAATGTTTGTCGTCTGTTGCCAATGACAAGCTACCGATCACCAGCAGGACCTGCCATCGCCGCATTCAGCACCAGCCTTCACTTAACTCTGTTTGGGTCTACTGGCTTAGTACCAGGTGTGGAAGCAGAGGAAGGAGTGGTGGAGAATGAATAACCCTGTTGAGTTTTCTTGGAGTAGAAAGTGTTTTGAAGGAATGAGCTCTCCAGAAGACCCCTATTTCCTTTACCTTTGTGAAAGAAACGCCCTATGTTTTAAATAATGATTCATGTGGTATGTACCATATCCAAAGAGTAAATGCAGAGATGAAAGCTTCTATTTATTCTGTACAGTGAAAATAGAAATCTGGAAACAGCATCTGCTTCTCATTTAAATGTATTTTTTCCTAATTATTTAGATATATAGAGGCATCAAGCCAGGTTTCAATCAACAACAAAAGTCTTATGTGATCTAAACAAAACCTCACTCTTGGAGCCACCGGTCATAACACTTAAAATGGTTTAAAGACTTCAACCTGGCTTTTAATATAGAGGAGTTGTAAAGTCTGAGCATGACGAATATTATTTTTGTCTTTTTTTTTTTAAATCACGTCTGAAAATGTGGAGAAATGTTGGTAGAATTATATTTCCTAATACTTAAAAGTACCAGGTAATTTAACCTTGGTTCTGAGTCATCTTACATTTTGAAGGATAAACCTTGGAAAAGTGACTTATGTCTTTTATTTTTAATGGGGAAGAATAAAGATGCTTTGGTGTTTTTGGATGATTGGATTATATGGATTAGTTATTAGAAGTACAGGCAAGAATGCCGTGCCTCAAATATGAACTGATATAATTATGGCTCCCTCAGTTCCATGACTCACAAATGGAAGAGTCTACAATAAAGAAACTTTGGAGGAGGAGCTTCAAGATGGCGGAAGAGTAAGACGTGGAGATCGCCTTCCTCCCGACAGATACATCAGAAATACATCTACACAGAACACCTACTGAACGCTGGCAGAAGACCTCAGACTTCCCCAAAGACAAGAAACTCCCCAGGTACCTGGGTAGGGCAAAAGAAAAAACAGAGACAAAAGAATAGGGACGGACCTGCACCAGTGGGAGGGAGCTGTGAAGGAGGAAAGGTTTCCACACACTAGAAGCCACTTCGTGGGCGGAGACTGCGGGTGGCGGAGGGGGAAGCTCCAGAGCCACGGAAGAGTGCAGCAACAGGGTGCGGAGGGCAAAGCGGAGAGATTCCCGCACAGAGGATTGGTGCCAACCAGCACTCACCAGCCCGAGAGGCTTGTCTGCTCACCCGCCAGGAAGGGCGGGGGCTGGGACCTGAGGCTCGGGCTTCGGTAGGATGAGGGCAGAGGACTGGGGTTGGCGGCGTGACCACAGCCTGAAGGGGCTAGTGCGCCACGGCTAGCCGGCAGGGAGTCCGGGAGAAGTCTGGAGCTGCCGAAGAGGCAAGAGACTTTTTCTTGCCTCTTTTGTTTCCTGGTGCGCGAGGAGAGGGGATTAAGCGCGCCGCTTAAAGGAGCTCCAGAGATGGGCGCAAGCCGCGGCTATCAGCGCGGACCCCAGAGATGGGCATGAGACGCTAAGGCTGCTGCTGCCGCCACCAAGAAGCCTGTGAGCGAGCACAGGTCACTATCCACGGCTCCCCTCCCGGGAGCTTCTGCAGCCTGCCACTGCCAGGGTCCCGTGATCCAGGGACAACTTCCCCGGGAGAACACACGGCGCGCCTCAGGCTGGTGCAACGTCTCGCTGGCTTCTGCCACCGCAGTCTCGCCCCACATTCTGTACCCCTCCCTCCCCCCGGCCTGAGTGAGCCAGAGCCCCCTAATCAGCTGCTCCTTTAACCCCATCCTGTCTGAGCGAAGAACAGACGCCCTCATGCGACCTACAGGCAGAGGCAAGTCCAAATCCAAAGCTGAACCCCTGGGCTGTGTGAACAAAGAAGAGGAAGGGAAATCTCTCCCAGCAGCCTCAGCAGCAGCGGATTAAAGCTCCACAATCAACTTGATGTACCCTGAATCTGTGGAATACCTGAACAGACAACAAATCATCCCAAATTGAGGAGGTGGACTTTGGGAGCAACAATATATTTTTTTCCCTTTTTCTCTTTTTGTGAGTGTGTATGTGTATGCTTCTCTGTGTGATTTTTGTCTGTATAGCTTTGCATTCACCATTTGTCCTAGGGTTCTGTCTGCCCGTTTTTTTTTATTAAAATTTTTTTCTCAATATTTTTTATTTTAATAACTTTATTCTATTTTACTTTATTTTGTTTTATTTTATCTTCTTTCTTCCTTCCTTCCTTCCTTTCTTCCTTCCTTCCTTTATTTCTTTCTCTCTTTCTTTTCTCCCTTTTATTCTGAGCCGTGTGGAGGACAGGCTGTTGTACTCCAGACATGTATAAATGCTGTGCCACTGAGGTGGGAGAAACAAGTACAGGACACTGGTCCACAACAGACCTCCCAGCTCCAGGTAATATCAAATGGTGAAAATCTCCCAGAGATCTCCATCTCAATGCCAAATAACCCTGTTGAGTTTTCTTGGAGTAGAAAGTGTTTTGAAGGAATGAGCTCTCCAGAAGACCCCTATTTCCTTTACCTTTGTGAAAGAAACGCCCTATGTTTTAAATAATGATTCATGTGGTATGTACCATATCCAAAGAGTAAATGCAGAGATGAAAGCTTCTATTTATTCTGTACAGTGAAAATAGAAATCTGGAAACAGCATCTGCTTCTCATTTAAATGTATTTTTTCCTAATTATTTAGATATATAGAGGCATCAAGCCAGGTTTCAATCAACAACAAAAGTCTTATGTGATCTAAACAAAACCTCACTCTTGGAGCCACCGGTCATAACACTTAAAATGGTTTAAAGACTTCAACCTGGCTTTTAATATAGAGGAGTTGTAAAGTCTGAGCATGACGAATATTATTTTTGTCTTTTTTTTTTTAAATCACGTCTGAAAATGTGGAGAAATGTTGGTAGAATTATATTTCCTAATACTTAAAAGTACCAGGTAATTTAACCTTGGTTCTGAGTCATCTTACATTTTGAAGGATAAACCTTGGAAAAGTGACTTATGTCTTTTATTTTTAATGGGGAAGAATAAAGATGCTTTGGTGTTTTTGGATGATTGGATTATATGGATTAGTTATTAGAAGTACAGGCAAGAATGCCGTGCCTCAAATATGAACTGATATAATTATGGCTCCCTCAGTTCCATGACTCACAAATGGAAGAGTCTACAATAAAGAAACTTTGGAGGAGGAGCTTCAAGATGGCGGAAGAGTAAGACGTGGAGATCGCCTTCCTCCCGACAGATACATCAGAAATACATCTACACAGAACACCTACTGAACGCTGGCAGAAGACCTCAGACTTCCCCAAAGACAAGAAACTCCCCAGGTACCTGGGTAGGGCAAAAGAAAAAACAGAGACAAAAGAATAGGGACGGACCTGCACCAGTGGGAGGGAGCTGTGAAGGAGGAAAGGTTTCCACACACTAGAAGCCACTTCGTGGGCGGAGACTGCGGGTGGCGGAGGGGGAAGCTCCAGAGCCACGGAAGAGTGCAGCAACAGGGTGCGGAGGGCAAAGCGGAGAGATTCCCGCACAGAGGATTGGTGCCAACCAGCACTCACCAGCCCGAGAGGCTTGTCTGCTCACCCGCCAGGAAGGGCGGGGGCTGGGACCTGAGGCTCGGGCTTCGGTAGGATGAGGGCAGAGGACTGGGGTTGGCGGCGTGACCACAGCCTGAAGGGGCTAGTGCGCCACGGCTAGCCGGCAGGGAGTCCGGGAGAAGTCTGGAGCTGCCGAAGAGGCAAGAGACTTTTTCTTGCCTCTTTTGTTTCCTGGTGCGCGAGGAGAGGGGATTAAGCGCGCCGCTTAAAGGAGCTCCAGAGATGGGCGCAAGCCGCGGCTATCAGCGCGGACCCCAGAGATGGGCATGAGACGCTAAGGCTGCTGCTGCCGCCACCAAGAAGCCTGTGAGCGAGCACAGGTCACTATCCACGGCTCCCCTCCCGGGAGCTTCTGCAGCCTGCCACTGCCAGGGTCCCGTGATCCAGGGACAACTTCCCCGGGAGAACACACGGCGCGCCTCAGGCTGGTGCAACGTCTCGCTGGCTTCTGCCACCGCAGTCTCGCCCCACATTCTGTACCCCTCCCTCCCCCCGGCCTGAGTGAGCCAGAGCCCCCTAATCAGCTGCTCCTTTAACCCCATCCTGTCTGAGCGAAGAACAGACGCCCTCATGCGACCTACAGGCAGAGGCAAGTCCAAATCCAAAGCTGAACCCCTGGGCTGTGTGAACAAAGAAGAGGAAGGGAAATCTCTCCCAGCAGCCTCAGCAGCAGCGGATTAAAGCTCCACAATCAACTTGATGTACCCTGAATCTGTGGAATACCTGAACAGACAACAAATCATCCCAAATTGAGGAGGTGGACTTTGGGAGCAACAATATATTTTTTTCCCTTTTTCTCTTTTTGTGAGTGTGTATGTGTATGCTTCTCTGTGTGATTTTTGTCTGTATAGCTTTGCATTCACCATTTGTCCTAGGGTTCTGTCTGCCCGTTTTTTTTTATTAAAATTTTTTTCTCAATATTTTTTATTTTAATAACTTTATTCTATTTTACTTTATTTTGTTTTATTTTATCTTCTTTCTTCCTTCCTTCCTTCCTTTCTTCCTTCCTTCCTTTATTTCTTTCTCTCTTTCTTTTCTCCCTTTTATTCTGAGCCGTGTGGAGGACAGGCTGTTGTACTCCAGACATGTATAAATGCTGTGCCACTGAGGTGGGAGAAACAAGTACAGGACACTGGTCCACAACAGACCTCCCAGCTCCAGGTAATATCAAATGGTGAAAATCTCCCAGAGATCTCCATCTCAATGCCAAGAACCAGCTCCACTCAATGACCAGCAAGCTACAGTGCTGGACACCCTATGCCAAACACCTAGCAGGACAGGAACACAACCCCATCCATTAGCACAGAGGCTGCCTAAAATCATAATAAGGCCACAGACACCCCAAAACACACCACCAGACCTGGACCTGCCCACCAGAAAGAAAAGGTCCAGCCTCATCCACCACAACACAGGCACTAGTCCCCTCTACCAGGAAGCCTACACAACCCACTGAACCAAACTTAGCCACTGGGGACACACACCAAAAACAACGGAAACTATGAACCTGCAACCTGCAAAAAGGAGACCCCACAGTAAGTTAAGCAAAATGAGAAGACAGAAAAACAAACAGCAGATGAAGGAGCAAGGCAAAAAAACATACCAGACCTAACAAATGAAGAGGAAATAGGCAGTCTACCTGAAAAAGAATTCAGAATAATGAGAGTAAAGATGATCCAAAATCTTGGAAATAGAATGGA
>NC_041225.1:74234145-74234412 GCF_002837175.3 Physeter macrocephalus
GCAAATGGAAATCAAAAGAAAGCTGGAGTAGCAATTCTCATATCAGACAAAATAGACTTTAAAACAAAGACTATTGCAAGAGACAAAGAAGGACACCAAAGAATGATCAAAGCATCAATCCAAGAAAAATATATAACAATAGTAAATATTTATGCACCCAACATAGGAGCACCTCAATACATAAGGCAAATGCTAACAGCCATAAAAGGGGAAATCGACAGTAACACATAGTAGGGGACTTTTAACACCCCACTTTCACCAATGGAC
>NC_041225.1:74234573-74236401 GCF_002837175.3 Physeter macrocephalus
TGGAGGCTAAACAATACACTACTTAATAACCAAGAGATCCCTGAAGAAATCAAAGAGGAAATCAAAAAATACCTAGAAACAAATGACAATGACAACATGATGACCCAAAACCTATGGGATGCAGCAAAAGCAGTCCTAACAGGGAAGTTTATAGCAATACAATCCTACCTTAAGAAACAAGAAACATCTCAAATAAACAACGCTAACCTTGCACCTAAAGCAATTAGAGGAAGAAGAACAAAAAAACCCCAAAGTTAGCAGAAGGAAAGAAATCACAAAGATCAGATCAGAAATAAATGAAAACGAAATGAAGGAAAATGGTAATAGGAACATACATATTGATAATTACCTTAAATGTAAATGGATTAAATGCTCCCACCAAAAGACACAGACTGGCTGAATGGATACAAAAACGAGACCCATATATATGCTGTCTACAAGAGACCCACTTCAGACCTAGGGACACATACAGACTGAAAGTGAGGGGATGGAAAAAGATATTCCATGCAAATGGAAATCAGAAGAAAGCTGGAGTAGCAATTCTCATATCAGACAAAATAGACTTTAAAGTAAAAACTATTACAAGAGACAAAGAAGGACACTATATAATGATCAAGGGTTCGATCCATGAAGAAGATATAACAATTGTAAATATTTATGCACCCAACATAGGAGCACCTCAATACATAAGGCAAATACTAACAGCCATAAAAGGGGAAATCGACAGTAACACAATCATAGTAGGGGACTTTAACACCCCACTTTCACCAATGGACAGATCATCCAAAATGAAAATAAATAAGGAAACACAAGCTTTAAATGATACATTACACAAGATGGACTTAATTGATATTTATAGGACATTCCATCCAAAAACAACAGAATACACATTTTTCTCAAGTGCTCATGGAACATTCTCCAGGATAGATCATATATTGGGTCACAAATCTAGCCTTGGCAAATTTAAGAAAATTGAAATCATATCAAGTATCTTTTCTGACCACAACGCTATGAGACTAGATATCAATTACAGGAAAAGATCTGTAAAAAATACAAACACATGGAGGCTAAACAATACACTACTTAATAACGAAGTGATCACTGAAGAAATCAAAGAGGAAATCAAAAAATACTTAGAAACAAATGACAATGGAGACACGACGACCCAAAACCTATGGGATGCAGCAAAAGCAGTTCTAAGAGGGAAGTTTATAGCAATACAATCCTACCTTAAGAAACAGGAAACATCTCGTATAAACAACCTAACTTTGCACCTAAAGCAATTAGAGAAAGAAGAACAAAAGAACCCCAAATTTAGCAGAAGGAAAGAAATCATAAAGATCAGATCAGAAATAAATGAAAAAGAAATGAAGGAAACAATAGCAAAGATCAATAAAACTAAAAGCTGGTTCTTTGAGAAGATAAATAAAATTGATAAACCATTAGCCAGACTCATCAAGAATAAAAGGGAGAAGACTCAAATCAATAGAATTAGAAATGAAAAAGGAGATGTAACAACTGACACTGCAGAAATACAAAAGATTATTAGAGATTACTACAAGCAACTGTATGCCAATAAAATGGACAACCTGGAAGAAATGGACAAATTCTTAGAAATGCACAAGCTGCCGAGACTGAACCAGGAAGAAATAGAAAATATGAACAGACCAATCACAAGCACTGAAATTGAAACTGTGATTCAAAATCTTCCAACAAACAAAAGCCCAGGACCAGATGGCTTCACAGGCGAATTCTATCAAACATTTAGAGAAGAGCTAACAGCTATCTTTCTCAAACTCTTCCAAAATTTAGCAGAGGGAGGAACACT
>NC_041225.1:74236459-74272447 GCF_002837175.3 Physeter macrocephalus
AGGAACAAGACAAGGTTGCCCACTCTCACCACTATTATTCAACATAATTTTGGAAGTTTTAGCCACAGCAATCAGAGAAGAAAAAGAAATAAAAAGAATCCAAATTGGAAAAGAAGAAGTAAAGCTGTCACTGTTTGCAGATGACATGATACTATACATAGAGATTCCTAAAGATGCTACCAGAAAACTGCTAGATCTAATCAATGAATTTGGTACAGTAGCAGGACACAAAATTAATGCACAGAAATCTCTTGCATTCCTATACGCTAATGATGAAATATCTGAAAATGAAATTAAGAAAACACTCCCATTTACCATTGCAACAAAAAGAATAAAATATCTAGGAATAAACCTACCTAAGGAGACAAAGGACCTCTATGCAGAAAATTATAAGACATTGATGAAAGAAATTAAAGATGATACAAATAGATGGAGAGATATATCATGTTCTTGGATTGGAAGAATCAACATTGTGAAAATGACTATCCTACCCAAAGCAATCTACGTATTCAATGCAATCCCTAACAAACTACCAATGGTATTTTTCACAGAACTAGAACAAAAAATTTCACAATTTGTATGGAAACACCAAAGACCTCGAATAGCCAAAGCAATCTTGAGAAAGAAAAACGGAGCTGGAGGAATCAGGCTCCCTGACTTCAGACTATACTACAAAGCTACAGTAATCAAGACAGTATGGTACTGGCACAGAAACAGAAATATAGATCAATGGAACAGGATAGAAAGGCCAGAGATAAACCCACGCACCTATGTTCACCTTATCTTTGATAAAGGAGGCAAGAACATACAGTGGAGGAAAGACAGCCTTTTCAATAAGTAGTGCTGGGAAAACTGGACAGGTACATGTAAAAGAATGAAATTAGAACACTCCCTAACACCATACACAAAAATAAACTAAAAATGGATTAAAGACCTAAGTGTAAGGCCAGACACCATCAAACTCTTAGAGGAAAACATAGGCAGAACACTCTATGACATAAATCACAGCAAGATCCTTTTTGACCCACCTCCTACAGAAATGGAAATAAAAACAAAAATAAACAAATGGGACCTAATGAAACTTAAAAGCTTTTGCACAGCAAAGGAAAGCATAAATAAGATGTTAAGACAACCCTCAGAATGAGAGAAAATATATGCAAATGAAACAACTGACAGAGGATTCATCTCCAAAATTTACAAGCAGCTCATGCAGCTCAATATGAAAAAAACAAACAAACAACCCAATCCAAAAATGGGCAGAAGACCTAAATACACATTTCTCCAAAGAAGATATACAGATTGCCAAGAGACCCATGCAAGAATGCTCAACATCCTTAATCATTAGAGAAATGCAAATCAAAACCATAATGAGATATCATCTCTCACCGGTCAGAATGGCCATCATCAAAAAATCTAGAAACAATAAATGCTGGAGAGGGTGTTCTTTTTCTTGCACTGTTGGTGGGAATGTAAATTGATATAGCCACTATGGAGAACTGTCATACAGAGTGAAGTAAGTCAGAAAGAGAAAAGGAAATACCGTATGCTACTACATATATATGGAATCTAAAAAAAAAAGTGGTCATGAAGAACCCAGGGGCAAGATGGGAATAAAGAGGCAGACCTACTAGAGAATGGACTTGAGGATACGGGGAGGGAGAAGGGTAAGCTGGGACAAAGTGAGAGAGTGGCATGGACATATATACACTACCAAATGTAAAATAGATAGCTAGTGGGAAGCAGCCGCATAGCACAGGGAGATCAGCTCAGTGCTTTGTGACCACCTAGAGGGGTGGGATAGGGAGGGTGGGAGGGAGGGCTATGCAAGAGGGAAGAGATATGGGGATATATGTATATGTATAGCTGATTCACTTTGTTATAAAGCAGCAACTAACACAGCTTTGTAAAGCAATTACACTCCAATAAAGATGCTAAAAAAAAAAAGGCAATAACTTGTGCCCTATAACAAAAATATAATAAAAAATAAAAATAAAGAAACTTTGGATTTTCAGAAGCTCTGTAGCTATTCACAGTTACACACATGTGAATAGATATATCGTAACTTAGGAGAGGATGGAATTAGACATTTTGAGGAAAAGGACCCTTAGAACCAATAAGTTCCCTCAACAGTGGATGTGGATGTGGGAGCCCAGCCAGTTTGGTCTGTGTCTAGCTGCTGGACAGATTCCTGCTGCATAAATGACCACACAGCCAAAATGAAGATGGAAGCAGAGGGCTGAATGAAGAAGGGGAGGGCTGGCCCTGATTACTGTAGAAATGGTGTTTGCAAGGCAATGTTAGAAAATAAAGGTATTCTTAATTCTGTTAACCCCTCTCCTCCAGGACAACAAGGCTTCTAGGTGCTCCTCCGGACAGCTTTGACCCAGACTGACTTTTAAGAGGCATTAATCTCATGTCTCCTGAAACTGGGGGTAATGAGTCAAATCCATTTCACCTGCCTTCACTAATCAAGGTCATTTTAAGACTTGCATGTCCTCCAAGGAGCACGTAGCATAAACAAGATGTTTGCCTGAGTTGTTTTCCAGGAACTTGAAGTCTAGTTCCAGCTGAGCTGGTTAAGACTGGATAGGACCACCGACCCTCCAACTGGGGACGTACAACTGTCCCCTTGGTGACCTTTCAAAAATGCCACCCTCAGACTGTGCCAAGCACCTCCATTTTTGAACATGCCAAGGCCTGTAGCTTAGTTACACCTGCAGAGAATGAAGATCATGGCACCTTTTTCCAATCACCTCTCCTCATGCTCCCCACACTCCCCATGCCTCAGACTGCCCTGCTTCTTTATTCTTTATCCCATAAATATACTGGGCCCCTTGCCTTTGGGAGTTTGAGACTCGTTCTGCTGTGTCCTCGCTTAGCTGCCTTGCAAATAAACCCTCTCTTTGCTGCAAACCTCGGCATCTCAATGTTTTGGCTTGCTGTGTGTTGGGCAAAAGGAACCTGGTTCAGTAGCACTCCCCAAACCAAATTCCAGCTGAGTAGGACTAGAGGCTGAAAAGATGTTGACTTTGAGAAAATTGTATTTTCTATTGCTTTTCAGATAATTTTCAGTATGTTCTATGGATGTAAATTGAAAATTTTTTCAAAAAACTTCTTTCTACCTGTCTCTGGCTTTCCCATCATACCTATTTCAGTCTTGTTTTACTCACTCTCCAATCTACTGCACTCATGACCCCCTCTAATATATGATAATTGAATTTAGGGCAAAAGTTTGCATTTATATTTTTTTTATGATTTATAACCTGCCTAATTTCAAAAAGGATTTGAGGCAGCAAGAGAAAATGGCACTAGGAGTTTCACTGATATTTTTACTCTGCATTTGGCCCATATTCTTTTAGACTGCATACATTTCCATAACTCTGAGTAAGGATCATATTTGGATGACCTTTTGTCCAGGATAGAATTCACAGAATTGCAGGAGGTGGAAAATGAATTCCTCGGTATTTACAAAATCACCGGAGGATTACAAAATTCATCTGAATGAATTAAATATTCTGCCCAGTCTTGGTAATAGTTCTACTAATTACATTGTTTTGTACTTAATATGTTTCCTGTTCTGGGGAGGAGGGACGGAAGGGGCTGAGAAGATTTAAAGTACCTTTTGGATTGCTGTGTGACATTGGGCAGGTCACTGACCACTCTGAGCTCTAAATTCTACATCTGTTAAATGGGGATAATAAACCAACAGTGTTGTTTTTGTAGGGTCGTTGTGAGGATCAAATGAGATAGTGTACATCCAAGAGCTTAGTAAACAATAAGTCACTATGTATTATGCAGTCAGTGTGGGTGAATGCTTTATTTACTTCAATCTCAGCTTCATATGGTGAGAGAGACCAGGCCTTAGCTCTCAGGGATGCTCTATGAAAAGTGCCTCATTGTGTTTGGGCTTTATTTACTGAATGCATTTGAATGAGGGATCATTCTAAAAGCAGAGAGTCATTCAATTTGATTTCACAATGGTGTGATGGGTGAGGCTGGAAACTACATTCTCAAATGCATTATCCAGGACACAGGAAACAGAACCACTTTTTAAAAGTGACTCATTTTTAATATCTCATAGCAGTTTTGAAATACTTCATTCATTCATTTTTATAGCACACTCTTAATTGAGAATGTCATGAACCGCTTTGCAGAGAGAGGCAATCACCAATCACGATCTGGGAAATTAACTGGAGTAATTTACAAATAGGCTTTTGTCTGGCCAGAAGTTTAGCTTTTACAAGATTTGCCTTTAGGTTATCTTAGCAACACTTGCTCCCTTTTCCCCACCCCGCTGGCAGTATGGATTTCGGGTGCCCAGTATATGCTGAAGATGAAAAATAGTTTCCCATATGTTGCTTTCTCCTGGTCTGCACTACATGCTGTTGCTGATCCTTTTATTCTCAAAAACAAACACTGATCACTTTCACCATTCTTTAAGACCCTTCATCTTCTCACCTCATCTGTCTACTGACTGTCCAACTTTTTTTCTCGGTGGGCCATACAAATAGGTTGTGAATGAATGAATTTCAGGCCCACGTCCAGCCTTTCTCCATGAATCCACCCTTGACCCAAGTCCAGAGTGACCTCCTTCTTCTCTTGATTTCTTGCAACTTATATTCTCCATAATTTAGCATTTTAGAAAATACTTTATTTTCCCCTTGCTTTTAAAATTATATTGTTCCACCTCCTCCTCACCCCAACTGCATTACAAGTTATGTGAAGAGTGCAGACTTCTAAATCAAAATCTGTATTTTTAACAGAATCCTCAGGTGATTTGTAAGCCCCTTAAAATTTTTGAACTCTAATTCACCTTTGGAAGAGATGAGAAAGTTCAGATTCGGAGTTAGTACAGAGCTAAGGCCAGAATCTCAGCTCCCTGACTGTAAGTTCACTGTTTTCTTCTGTACTCGGGGCTGCCTCAGTACCTCCCTAATTCGTCGCGTGGGAGTAAATAGCTATGGTCCAAATTGTCCCCTCCAGGTGTGGCCTTGTCTTGCCTCACTTTTCTGGTTGATGTCCAGTGGTCTAGAAAAGTAGACTTCAAGGTTAGAGAATGACTTTCTAGTTCACCCCCATTCCTCTTGCGTGGGAAGCCATTTGGCTTATCATCCTATATTTCATAAAGCCTCCTAAATAAGAATGAACCCTTGATGAGGCCAGAACACTTTTTTCTGTCATTAACATTTGTCAGTATCTCTGATGGGAATTTTGCTATCTGACATTCTTTCCCCCAACTCACAGCTCACGATTGTATAGTACATCTCCACGCACACAAGGAAGATCGGAAAGGCTGAGCCAAACCCTGTTAACAAAACAGTTCCCTGAAGGGCAATAATATTGCTCAGTGGTAATATTATCCCTATGCATTTTATCTTGTACATGAAATCTGGGCTAATTATCATTTTCTCATACAGTACATTTCAGACCATTGTGTTTTTGTGTCCCTGCCTAGTTCATTAAGCAGGGTTTTACAGCTCCTCCAGTAACAGGATTGCTATTGACACGTTCATTAGACCCATAATTCAAATGCTTGTCTGCCTTCCAAATGGAAGCCTCTCAGTCCAGAACCACAATCTGGCCACCAACCGTATGTTGGCTTTTAGAACTGTCATAAACTCATCATCACATTGAAGTTCTTGAAGGGTCAAAATCTGCTTTCTTGGTGAACTGTCTCCATCCAACAGTCAATGTGTTCTCCAAGAATAGTCAGCCAAACTTCTCTGTTGCTCTCTGAAAACTCCTCCAGGCAGTTCTCTGTATACTGTGACTGTAACACAAATAATCATTGCCTGCATTTAAATATTAATTCCTTGCTTCATTCATTCATTCTGTTATTTCACCATTTAAGACCAATATACTCAATATTATGGCAGATGCTGTAATGATTTAAAGATGTATAAGATGGTCTCTGCCTTGGAGTATCTTATAGTCCAATAGATGTAGAGATAAATCATTATACGATTAAGTGGAATGTGAAAATTTTCACCACTGGGTCGCTAGCAATTGGGATGGCTATAATTGTAGATAGCTGTGCTACCTAATGGCTGTTATCAACACTATTTTCTCACCAATGGTTCAAATGGAAATAACCTCAACTGGCCTAAGTAGAACTGCATATGTGTATGGAATACACCACAGAATATAACTTGGGAATAGATGAAGTGGGAGTCCCCAGAAATGATTTGATGGAATTTAGAGACAGTGTGAGGCTGGAACAGAGAGCAGCCATTGCACTAGCAATCATGAAAAATAGTCTTTGCATTTTTAGTAGTGTTCTGATTTTTCTCTCCGAGAAGGTTCAAGAAAAGATTATTTTTTAAATTTTATTTTTTATTTATTTATTGGGGTATAGTTGTTTTACAATGTTGTGTTAGTTTCTACTGTGCAGCGAAGTGGAGTTCCCTGTGCTATACAGCAGGTTCTTATTTGTTATCTATTTTATACATATTAGTGTATGTATGTCAATCCCAATCTCCCAATTTATCCCACCACCACCCCACCCCCTGCCTCCGCTTTCCTCAAGAAAAGATTTAATGCAAATATTTGATTTAATTTACAATAAAGTTTTTAAGGAGTGCTTACTAGACAACAAAAATTTCTGCTTTTAATTTTTGAGGAAGTGTCTGTCTTGGACCTTCATGAAGAAGTAGGAAATCTGAGCAGACCTATGTAGCTTGTAGTGTGCAATTGAGGCTTTCAATTGCTTCCAGCCATTTAATTGAACATGCAGTTGTAGACCATATATTTCAATGTACAGTTAATTGTGTTTGATTTAAAAGGCTGCTAATTGGGTGCTTTGCTTTTGCTTCCTGGCCAATCAAATCACAGGGAAAAAATTATCTTGGCATAGTTGTCACCATCCCGATATCTTTGCCTGTAAGAATAAAGAGAGGAAGAAATAGAAAGACAAAAGTATAGTCTTTTCTTCAAGTCGTTTATTCAAGTACATTTCTTCAAGTCCTTTCTTGGTTTACTTAGCTTTACTGAGCACATACATCAGATTACTTACATCATTTGGTTTCTTCCAACCAAACCCATAGCTGGATTCCTGAAACAGAAAGTTCCTTTGATGGAATGGACTCAGACCATTAAGCAGAAGAAGAGTGCAAAGGTGGACCGTATTGGTGATTGGGGTAACATGGCTTCATTTTGCAGAAATACTGCTGTGGTGTTGGAAAATGACTTCAGTGTTTTTCCCAGTGAATTTCACACTGCTGTGTATGCCTTCGTAAACATGTCCAATCGTGTGATGGAGGTCAATGGTAATGTAAGGTTTAGAAATTGTTGCTTGGAAATCACACTCACTTAAATACCTGAATCTGTCCATCAGCCATGCCATAGCTTATTCCATGCCTGTGCAGAAGAGTGATTTGCAATCTCCTTGCTTTTCATTTCAAGTAGCATCACTCATTGTAAGCCAGATATTCAGGCCTCTTCAGAAGCCTCCAGGGTGAAGGACAAGTAAGAAGAAGCTTATCGAATCTTTCACATCTGTGGCCAGCTACATTGACTACATCAATCTGTTACATCTTTCTCTGGTATTTTATTTTAAAATTGCACATTCTTCTTTTCACGTGACAAGTAATAGGAATTTTGCCACATAATTTCACAATCCCAATGGCTCTTTTGTGGTTCTATACATTGAATTGATCACTGTTCAGGTTGAAAGGCGGGCCAGAATGACTCGTGTTGGAGGACAGGACAGAATGTTGATTTTTCAGGTCTTTCCCCTTTGAGTTATCTTCTCTCATCTTCTATAAGCTCAGGTTGCATAATTAAATTCTGTTTTGTTTTTTTTTTTTTCTTTTTTACTCCCAGGAACTTACCAATCTGGGCTCCTTCCAGACCTGAAAACTGATTACAAATATGAAACAGATTTCACTACTGGACTAGAACTCCACATAAAAAAGAAGAAGATCCTCAAAATAATTGAAAAGGGTCCTCACCAAAGAATAGATGCAATGTGACTGGCAGGGTATGAAGGAGGTAAGAGATAAATTTCTAATGAAAACATGTTTGCTATGTGGTCAGGTAAATAGAAAATATGCTTCCAGGCTAAAGGTAGTGTTCTTCCTCAGCTAAGGGTCAGGGCAGGGAGTACCATTTCTAATTAGAAAAACAATGGATGACCCAGTCTCTTTTTCCTCTGGGTCTGTCTGTCTAGCTATTAATTTTAGAAATATTGCAGAATGCTAGGTTCTTTCTAAAGACATCATTTGGGGGGAGTGGTATGCTTAATAAAGGAAATCTCCTCCACAAAAGCACTTTCAGGAACATTTGCCAATTTCTTGTGCTTCAGAAACCATGGAGTGCCATCTTGAAAACCTATATCCGGGATGACACGGGATCAAATCAGGGGCAAAGGGTACTAAAGCTCTTAATCCCTGTTTAATCTAGATGTTGGCAAAGAAAGAAGGAAAGAAAGAAAGGAAGGAAAAGAAGGCAGGAAGAGGGAGAGAGGGAGGGAGGCAGGAAGAAGAGGGGTTGGGCTCTTCGAATACACAGAGATCATCTGGGGTAGACATCTGCATTTTAGCTTTTCCTGGTGTGAAAAAGGAGGGAAGGAAAACATATATGAATGAAACGGTCTCAGTCTTTTCTCTCTTCTGGCCTATCACATAGTTTGTGGCTTCATCTATTCTGTTCTGCCAGGAAGCATCTGTGAGTTGCCACATTCCTTTCTTGGGCTTTTTTTTGGAAACAGAATCTGAAGAATGGGGAAAGAATAGAAAGAAAAAAAGCCATGGTGACCTATTCTCATGAGAAAAGCAGTCAGCTTGGAACATAGCTATGAAAGGCATTCAATCCCGCCGGAGAAAAAGAGCAGAAGTTGGTGGGGTGATATCTGAGGTGTGACTGTGAAGGACTATACTCAGCAAGGATGGACCATGAGGCTTTGGCCGGGTGGTGGAGTGACTTGGAGAGGGATGATGGGGATTGGACAGTGAGGTGGGGATGGGGAGGGTGTTAGAAAATGAGAGAAGTTGGGAGGTATTGATAGTAATGGCCATGACTGTATTCTTGGATCTCCATGTCATCAATGAATGAGTAAAAGGCGGGATCCCAAATTTTAGATGAAATGTCACTTTGGGTCTGAACACATGAATGCAGACATTGATAAGATTTCACCCATAAGGCAAATATTCTATCAGGCACCTTGGCAATGGGATTCCTTTTAAAGTAAATCATCCTGTCTTCTCAATGCCCATGCCTCAGCACAACCACTGGATTTCCAGTCCTCCTTATATGGCCTAGTTTGTAAAGAGCAGAGCTGGGAAGCAGGTATCCTGAACTTTAACCCTGGGGAAAGCACTAACTAGTTGTATGACCCCAAGTCATTCATCTAAGGTAATGATATGTACTAGTTATAGGCATGAGACTTTGGAGTCACATAGATTTTGCACAAGTTAATCTTTGTTATGCACTATTTCTCATATCTATAATGTTGGGGCGTTCAAAGAATTCCCCTTCTGGGGCTTTTTAATGAGATAATGTATGTGATGCTTCACAGTGATGAGTTCAATAAATATTTAGCCACCTTTGTTAGAGCTGCTATTATTATTATTGGTGGTGGTGGTATTACTAATTCCTGGCCCTCCATTTCCTTATCTTTAACATAGGATGGTAAGATAACATTTTCTCTATGTTCCCTTCCAGTTCCGAAAATAATTTCTATAATTCTTGAGTTTAAGAACACCAACCACAAGAAGCAGGCAGTGGTCAATAAGACAACCCTTTTTGCCCTAAATCTCTTAGAAATATTTGGGTTCTTTCAAAATACTGCTCCCTGGAGAGGGCCCAAGATTTCATTTAACTTGTGCTTCACCAATTGCAGTATCTTGCTTAGTAACACTTGTACACTTACTAAGTAAGAATAAAATCGTTGGAATTTTTCTGTTTCTGTCTATGAACTAAATTCTACCCCAACCATTTATGATTTACCCTGTATGTGTGGAGACACTAGTTAGCAGTTCTGTTTTTTTCCCAAGAACATAGATAACTTAAAAAGTGTATTTTCCTCTTTCTGTTTCTCTCCCCCTCCTCCTCTTTCCTCCTTCTTTTAAAGATATTAAAACCCTTTCTGTGATATGAAACAGATCCTCTCTTTCAGACTTTGGAGTTCTTTTTTTTTTCTTTTTGCTTGATTTGCTTGGTAGCATCTTGCCCATAGAAATGTAGTACTGATAGAGTGGTTGACTGGTCCTAGAATATATCACAGTCCCTAAATACATGAAATTAGAAAAGAAAAAAAGAAATCACCATTGTTCTGAAAGGAAGGTAGTTAAAATTCAGAAAGAGAGATTCTTTAATTAACTTAATAAAATTACTAATGGAAGCATTTTAACTGCTAAATTTAATTTACTTGTCAAGATATCAGGCTACAAAGAGGAGGGAAGAGTAGGAACTCTGCTTTCCATTATGATGTACTCTATTATAGAATAAATTTGCTTAAAATGAAATATATCACCAAAAGCCATCAATGACATCTTAATTTGGAACAGCCAGTTGAAAAGTAATTAGACTATGAAGCAATCAGTTCTAGTAAATCAGTGTTTCCCTTTACATAAACATACTTTCTTTTTTTTTTTTTTCTATTTATATACAGGAAAGACTTTCAGGTAGTAGGCAGGCAAAGATGCTGATTCTTTTGGCTGTCGGTGTTTTTACTTTACATTACCAAGCTGTCAAAACAAAATGTTTTATGATGGGATTAAAAAATGTATAAGCATCTGATTTGATTTAGTGTTTATATTTATATGTTGAACTGAGGAGAGTTTGCTTATCACAAGGGTTTAAAAGATTTACATTTGTCTGCTTCTTACTTCCAAAATGCTTTCCAGATCCTCAGGCAGCCCTGACACCTTACTTCAATGAAGGAGGCTCAGTCAAAAAATCAAACTAGACCCCTGCCTCTCCCTTCAGGGTCCTTCATAAGTTACATAAATTAAGGTGGAGAATATGTTTGCTAATGAGACATGGAGGAGGATGGAGGTGGGAGTGGTTAAAATGATCCTTTTGTTCAGTGTCTGACAATTTGTCTTTCGGAATTTCTCAAAATGTAACTGACTTTCCTAGAAGTGTGTTTATTTATTAGTATGAAAAGCTAATAAGGGGGATGGGTGAAACAAATACTTCATACTTCGTCGGATTTTGAAAAGCCTACATGATTTAGCTAAGAGTTATCAAAATTCCAAGTGTCAAACTACTTTATATTAGGAAGCATTTTTGTAAATATATCTTTTCTGATCACCTTAGTATGCCTCTGAAGAAGGCATTTTCATCTTCGATTTACAGACATGGAAACGGAGGCCCAGAGAGGTGAAGTGACTTGTGGAGATGGCAGAGGTAGTTAATGGGGGAGCTGAGGCTGGAACAAGGGCTTCTGGGCTCCTGGTACTTTTTCCACAACATCTGCTTCTGATGGTGGAATCCCATCTGTTATACACTGAGGGGAAGAGGTGTGAGAAAAATAACTAGAGGAGATATCAATCACTCAGCAAAATATTTATGAAGGACTTCATTCAGTTATTAGGGGAGTCACCATTGTCACCATCCCTGAAAAATCAGAGGGGATGATGAATTATGTCAAAGAGAACATTAGCTCAGAAGATAGAGCCTACCTTGCAATGTCATGCTTGTGTTAGTGGGTGTTATTCTCCAGTGGGAGAGGATGGTGTGAGAGAGAAAAATAAAGGACAATTTTATAGTAAGTGAAATAAGCTACACCTTGTTAGGAAGGAAGAAATGAGGGGAAGCCACTGAAACACAATTGTAGGATCTGCCAGCATGCAAATCACTTAAGAGTATGCAAATGACCTCACCCTAATAGAGTAAATCATTTTCATTCTCTCAGCTGACTATTTAGAAATGTGATCATTGATAACAACCCTACAAGGTACTATTCCTAGTTGAAAAACACATTGGGAGGAAATCTAATATGTATGATACAATGGGAGTATTAAGATTCATAATTGGAGATAGGTGTGAAGTAGCTCAAGACAATATGATTAAAGTGCAAAAGCCTCCGTTACTCTGTGGCAGTGAAAGAACTGGGCAGAGCACGGGGGCTGCAGGGCCCCTCTGCCTCTAGAATTCTAGTAAAAATGCAGTCTGTCATCCCCAATGGCTGCTCAAGATCCGTGTATAACAGGACAATTGCCCTGGGAGTGGAGAAGGCAGGAACTATATAAAAATAGACAGAACAACTTAAAGTTAGCAAAGAAAAGATAAGGAGCACAAAAGTGGGAAATGAGATATTGCTAGTAAAAGAGGTTAGATGGAGTAAGGAGGTCTTTTATAAATGTATCAAGGAAAAAAAAGGGATCTTCAGGAGAAAAAAGACCAGTGAATAAATGAGAAGAGGAGGGCGTGAAATTAATGATGGCTGAGATATTGACCTCCTGCTTTAAGTCAGTTTTTATGAGAAAAACGAGAAGAAAATTTGGACAGCTGGAAGGCAATAATGACTTTTAAAAATAGGTATCGACAAAGAGGATGAGGGGAAACTTAGAAAAAAATTAAACATTGTGGCATATACAGATAGTAAGTTTCAGATAATATGCTTCCTAGGGAAATTAGATTCCCTGCCTACTAACCAGGCACAGATATGGAAGAAGAACAATACACATTACAAAGATGTCAGAAATCTCCCAAAATAAATGTGTTTCATATCACAATAGAATAATGGTTGGGGTAGTTTGGGCAAGTAAACACAGGACAGGATCTCTTAGTGTTGTATAAATTTTGGACATATTTGGTTGTGCCTATGTGGCAATTATAAATTTTAGAAAATTGGGGAAATTTTTTCTCTTTTATTCAGTGAGAAAGGAAATAAACCCCATAACCCATATAACTAATATTATTGTGGATACTTTAAAAGTAGAAGAAAGACTGTCATTGTCCTCTGGGAGAAAATCAAAAAAATGATGCAGCCTCTCAAACATTATGTAAGTATTAAAATATTGATTAAAATATGCACATAAAATTGGAAAATTCGGAGTACAATGAAAAAAAAGCATCTGAAAGTTTCAGATCCTAATAAAATTTTCAGGTTAAATCCTCAAAATCCACCTAACTAGTGGGAAAGTACTAGATACTGAGAATAATCATTTAGGAATGTTTTTGTTAACATTAGGCAAAGCATTTGTGTGGGATAAAGATACAATGCTAAGTATTGGAATTTTAGATAAAGAGTGATTTATTGGAAGTGAATTCTTAAGGGAAGATAGTGTCTTGGAGTATTTGCCCCTGAACAGTTTCCGAGGTGTTCCTACCTGATGGGCTGTCTTAGTTGACAGATTGTAGTTGACTGGCTTCTTCTTGGTTTCTCTCATTTTTAGTGTTCTCTTTTTCCTTATATGTTGCTTTTCAGTAACTAAAATCTTCTGGGATTTTTGGTATATCACTGCTGCACTGTATCCACTGTATCCACTCTGCCGGAATCTGGCAGCACCTGCCCTCAAGCCACTTACAATCATAAGCCAAAGTGTGGTTCATTGCCGGGTCAGCACCACAGTGAGGGGAGAGTAGAGGGGGCTGAAGTCATATGGAAAGACATGTGGCAGAGATGAGACTTGCCCCCTCCCTGAACAATGCGTGGAATTTAGGCACTTGGCACGAAGTGGGGATAGAGAACATTCCAGAGTCTGCAGCAGTTAGACCAGAGGTCTAGACACAGAGAAGTGCATTTGCGCAAGGGGTCAGGAAATAGATCTTTTCTGGTGGAACAGGTATACCTGAGATGTAGTACGGCTGTTTGTGATCTGAAGACCTGGACACAAGTCACAGCTCTGACTTTTGGGTAAGTCATTTTATCTGTTTAATACTTATAGTCTTCATTTGTAAAATGGAGTTCATTATTTACAAGGCTGCCCTGTGAGGTGCTGGCCAGTGGTAGAGTTCTGGGGTTGAAGAGGCTGTAGGATCAGCTTCCTGCTTGTCAGCCAGTCCTCAGCTTTGCTTTTACTGGAGTTCTGTTCCTCAACAGCTACTTCTGTGCCTAAGAGGCTTTTGACTCCCTGGCATATTGCAATTAAACCATTTACTTTCACTAACTTATTGTTTAATGTTCCTTCCAAGATTTTTTAAGCAGTTTCAATGTTTTATGCTACTTTCAATATTTTATAACAATCATTGTCAAGTGGGGTGGGAGGGAGATAACCTGCTTCCTAGTTGGATTGTGACTATGCTGTTAGGACAGGGAATTTATACTGAGAAAAGGAGAGATTCCATTCCATATAGGGATTGATGGAGACTCTATTTTTGATGACTAGAATAGTGACAGATTGTGAGTGGGAAGTGGGTGGACACAGCTGATTCTTTTACATAAATCAGACCCCAAATCCAATGAAGGATGTCAGCCCTCCTCACTGACAGTGGTTTGTGAGCATTATTGAAGAAGGGAGGGAGGGATGGAGGGAAGAAAAGGAAGGAAGAAAGGAAGTGAAAGAAAGGATGGAGAAAGGCAGAAAATAACAAAGAAAAACACATAGCAGCTCACATATATTTTAAGAACCCATTTTGAAGCTATGTTGTGTCACTTGGGCATAAATGCCCACATGGGAAAGAGACCTTCATTTCATTTTTCCTTTTTTTCTGTTGCTTCTCTCTACATTCCTCTATTTAAAACAACCTTACCCTTCTTTGTTGTAAGAATATGTGAAAATTGTTGCTCCATTTTAAAATTTTCATTGGGGCTTTTAGTAAAAATATTATACATAGAAAATTCTCTTTGAAGTCCTTGGTTTCTTAATTTCTGTACTCTAGAACTTAGTTCCAAACTCCCCAGGAAGCAAAGTAGGATAACGTATCAATGTTCATGTTGACAGAACTGAAAACTACTTGACTGAAAACTGAGATGCTAATAAGTAATAGAAAAGGGTAAAAAGGATTCTCCTTTTTATTGGAATTAATATTATTAAGAATGAACATTTACTTTCTCTTCTGGCTATTATATAGTGTTTGAAAAAGATTACTTTTGTATTTTCAGACAATTGAACCTAACTTATGGCCCAAACAGCTTGAAAAATAAAACTGTGTATGATTCAGTAAACAATAAATATGAGAATGCAACATATCAAAACTTCTGAGAGTCAGCCAAAGCTATACTCAGAGGTGAAGTAATAGCCTTCAATATTTCATTTCCTTTGGGGAAGTAAAGAAAAAAATAATTACAAATGAATTGAAAGAAAAACTCTAGAAATTAAACAAATACTAAACCATGAGAAAGTGAGTAATAAAGATAAAAACAATGAATCAGAAACCTTAAGATAGTAAAAGTGATTAATTATCTCTAGGTATCAGGAAAAACGGTTTTATTTTACTTATGTAATAATATAATATTTATAAGTGTCATATAAATTATATTTATATATTAATATTCAGTATATTTACATATGTAACTAAATTATTTTGTAAATTATTTTGCTGATTGATAAAACCCTGTCAGTTTTAATAAAGTTTTAATAAACAAAATTAGAAATGGGAGCATGAATTTTTGAATATATTCAGGGACAATATAAATCATAAGAGAACTGTGAAAAGTTATGCTCCAGTATGTTTGAAAACCTCAGCGAAATGAAAGTATTTTAAAAATATATAAATTACCAAAATTGTTTGAGAATAATTAGAAATAATTAAAGTAGTAGATGAAACTAAGTAACTAAATACAATTTTAAAAAGTGATTAATGTATTAAAAGTATTAGTACTAAAATAAGTCCTAGTAATAAAATAAAATAGTACTAAAATAAACAAAGGCCAATTAATTTAAAATGGTTCCTAAATATAGAAAAGTATTAAAAATTACCTAGTTTTGTGATTACTCTGATACCCAAAATAGAGAAAAATAGTAATATAAGACAACAAAAGAAATCTCTAGACCTTCTCTACTTGTAAATAAAAATACAAAAATATGACATAAAATGATTCAATAGTTCCTAATATGAATAGCCTTCTCATCATGGTGCGTTGGCTCAGTGTGCATTTGAGAAGGAGGTGAGGAGGTCACTGCATTTTTTATTCTTTATCAGAAGGAGCCTCATTCCTGGAAAAGTGTCAGGCAGGTGGAATAGCTTCATCAATTCTGTAGCAGGACAGAAGATCATAGAAGTGATTAGATAGAATGTGTTTTCAGGGAATGATTTGATTCTGGATATATTTGCTTGAATATAGGGACTGGGGTTAAAGTCATGAAATAGCCAAGCTTGATTTTTTTATTGCTTATACGGTTTTTAAAGTTAACATTTTTGTCAGGGAATGATCATAAATTGGTGTTCTGTATTAAATCTCCAATATAAACAGTCCATGTGCTAGGCACTGCACATGGTTCAAAGAGATGAAATTAATTGTTAGTTGCCATAAGCCTCATGCACAGTGGGAACCACCATTGTATTTGTTAGTGATCCGGCCCATTTTCTCTTTCTACTCTGTGTCATTCTGATTTCATAGATATCACTCTTCCCTCATACCCCAGCACCCGCCTCTCTCCTTATCTCTTTCACCTGCCCCATCTCTCTTATTCTTTGTATTTTGGGGGGAGTTTGATAAGCAAGTCCTTTATCAAGAGAAACCTGAATGGCACCCTCTTAGAGAGGAAAAAGCTGCCTTTAAGTGCCAGTCTTAATTTATGGGTAAGAGCTGCCACTGTACCTGTGTGAGGTTCCCATGAGAGTTTCACTAAATGTGTCTCTGCCAATACCGATGACCAAAAGAGACCTTCCATTAACTTCTGAATTAGCCAAATGGGACCGAGCTTAATCTAAATATGTGTTATTTCATTTTCTAGGTTACTTGTTTTAAAGGAAATAAAGTATTCTCATAGGCTGTCTAAAACCATCCTGGGAGATGTGCATGGAAGGACTCCATCTAAACAGTATTGGCTTCTGAGAAAGCTGGGTGCGTGCCTGAGGGCCCAATTTAGCTTGGTGGATGCCTTTCTCACAGTAGGCAAAGCAAACCCCTAACTCCGAAGAGCTTTGAGAGAAATTGCACATTAGTGAAAATGATGAGTGCTCGTGCTGGAGTTTTAAGATGCTGTGGGTAAGGGACTTTTTCCTCTATTGATATCTCCACCAGTGCCTACTTGAATTCTGCTTGGAGATGGTATTCCTCACAGTGACCATGATCTCTTCTCTTTGATCTGGTATGACTGGTGCTATGAGCAATCTAGCCATCATCAGAAGCAGATTGGAAACCGACGGTCTGGAGCCAAAGGCTTCTCAGGAGGCAGCATGGTACAGTGGAAAGAGAACCAAACCGGCTGCCTAGAGACCGAGTTTCTTCCTCAGCTCAGGCATTAATTAGCTGGAGAGTCTTGAACAGAACTCCCTCTGAGCCTCAGTATCTTTACCTATCAAGTGAGGGTAATAACATTCACTCTGCATGTTTTCCAGATTATTATATTGATCAAATAAGATAATGAATATGAAAGTGTTCACAGACTATAAAGCACTATTCAAATTTTAATTGTTTTGAGTGTGATGGCACATGGAATGGTCTGACAGGTTAGTGAAATCTTGTAGGTATCTTGGCAATGCCTTTTCGACTCTCTAGGATTTTCATGAAAGCAAAATTTGCTAAACAGAGCTAGATACAAGCAGCTCTCTCTTTTTATAGCCATCCTTCCCAACTGCCAACCCTATTCCTGGGACTAAGGAATGTGCCAAGGTTAGAAGACTCAGACGTGGGGTGTGAGCCATAACTTCTAAATCAGTTCTGGAAGGATGCCAGACCATCAGTTTGGAAAAGTGATTTGAGTGTTTTCTTGAGGACAAAGAATTACTTAGAGAGTATATCTTTCAAGAACATGTTATTGAAACTTGGAAGAAAAGAGTTTTAAAATGTGAGAACACTAGTATTAAAGGCACTCTAAACCAATTATGGCATATTTACTCGGATTTCAATGGGGGAATACCCTTTTCATTATTTGCAAGCTTCAAGAACATTAGAAACACTTCACTGAAGACAATGTAATAGCCAAATCTGAAGTAGGATGTTGTTTGTCCATTTAATCCACTTTCTTGCTTTTACCTTCTTCACAAAGCCACAAGAACACTCACACGTTTTCAGAATGCACGGTATGTCCTGAGTAGGCAGTGTACTTTTGGGCAGTTACCACCCCTTGTCCCCTGAAGAAACAGGGGATATTGTACTCACCCTACCCTGGGGTTCCATGGAGGTGCTATGTCAGAATAGGAGCCGTGCTAGGGGCAGGGTTAGAGCCTGGAGCCCTTAACCCAGAAAGGCCCAGTCAATCCCAAGTGCTTGAGGATCATTGTGCATACTTTAAGGAGAGCTTTCTCAAGGCCATGAATGAAGGATGGGGATGAAAAAAAAAAAAAATAGAGGCCTGAGGGAGACTTCTGTTCAGAGGTGCCCAGTAGTTTTAAAGATCTGTTGTCCACGAGGAATTGACTACCTTCAGCTTACACAAGAGCTTTGAGGATTGTAGTGCCCTTTAGTCAGAGGATGGTCGTGGAACAGAGAGAGAATATCCACTTTTTCCTGGTAGCTTCACTGTGTGGGTTTGTAATGAGTTTGGGGACCCTGCAGGGCACTGGTGAGTCCCTGGATGTCTATGTACTTACTACTCAACATGAAATGAAGCTCTCTCCAGTTTTCCTTGCTCAAAGCACAAGAAACCCTCTGTCCGGTTGTGTGTAACTTTACTTACTATAAAGCTTGTGCCAACATGACATTTCATTTATGTGGGCAGTGGCTGGTTTTCTCTCACACTTAGTGCTACCTTCTTCAGAGTATAGCGCATAAAACGGGTGAAAATGGTGGAAAAACCTGTCATACTGCTGCAGACTCCATGCTTTTGGACCATAAAACATGTCGGCTTGGGTCAGATGGTGCCTCGGACAGGGCAACAAAGGGATGCGGTGGAGGCCGCCTGCTAGCTCCTCTGTGAGAGCGCATTCTGAGCAATGACAGGTGAGTGCCTACCTGGCACTGGGACAAAATGGACTAAGGCCCACTCCCTGCCATCACAGCGTGCAGACTGGCCGGGGATGAACACTTAAAGGGGTGGTTGTGATTTCTCTAGATGGGTGCTAGGGGAGAGTAACTTCTGGGGGCTGAGGAAGTACAGGAGGGAGCTCTTTACGAAGGAGGGATCAGTGAGGGTGACTTGGGGAAGGCGAGAGCTGGGCTGTTTATCACAAGTGAAGTCAGAGTTGCCTTGCCCAGAGGCTGTAGGGAGGGAAAAGACACTCCAGATGAAAACGTAACTTGGTGTCTGGGCGTGAGGACAGAACTGAGCTGGGAATGTCCAGTCATCTCCCACTGTGGGGCTGGTGGGGGGGCCTGGAAGGTGCACGGAGCCAGCTTTAGTGCTCCTCGAGCGAGGATGGTGAAAACTGCTATAATGTGCTGGGATTGATGCCATTATAGGGGCTGGTAGAGCATAAGGCTATTGTCAGGAGAAGGATGGAGCTGTGCTCTAAACATCTGGAAAGTCTCGTAAAAGCTCCATATCAGCAATGGCTTACTGAACATTATAAAAAAATGGAAAAATATTAAAAATATAGTTTTCACTTTCAATTAGCCACCTCTTGGTGACTCAGTTTGCTGCTTTCTCTAAAAAGTAGTATTTCCTTTTATTTGTTCTAAAAATACATTCATTCAGCTTCAAGAGATGGGGTGTAGTGCAGGGAATGTGGGCAGACACCTAATAATAACATCTGGACTTTGTTAATGATTTCATATGCAACCAGTCCTGTTAAAAATCGTGAATTTAGTCCTATGTCCCTTTAGCCTTTACCATTATATATTGAAGACTCCTGCTTCTTTATTTCCTCCTCTCCTGCTCTTTCTTCTTTTTCATCTTCTTCCTACTTAGTTGACCTCCCCCCAAGTCCAGCTCCCGTGCCCCCTGAGGATGTGAGAGGCTCATTGTTCTGTCTGAGCTTCCCTCTTGCCAGCTAAGGGGACCACATTTGACCACCACCTTCTGAACCCTTGACTTTCTGTGGAACGTGGGCTCTGTGGAAACGTTACCCAGAATAACATCCCATCCTGTTCTATGAACACAATACTCCTCCCTCTCTCAGGGCTCCTGAGAACAGCCAGCCCCCATCCCAGTTCTAGAAAATGTCCTGTAATATGTGTTTCCATGGAGTAGCTAAGAAGAGTTCCTAGTTGCCTGTCCCTACCTAATGGTATCAGGTGCTTTTCTGGCTCCTTCTTGCGACCTTTTTGGGTAAGCTGACCCAGAACAGCTTTGAAAGCGTCCCTGTAGGAACTTGCTGCTGTGAGAGTACCCCAAATCCCTCAGGCTAAATCAGCCTCATTAGGCAAACCCAGAAGTATCAAAAGCTCTGTTTCCCTGTCAAAAAATAAGAATTTTCAGCGACATGCTTTAAAAAGGGCGTGTACCTCTTATATGAAGCTTCACTTCCACTCAGCCTTCCCAGGAATGTACGTATTATGCAAAATAAGACACACCTGTACAGTTTCCCAAGGCTCCGGGTCTGAAAATAAATGTGTGAAAGACTTGCCACACACGGGGCTATTTTATTTTAAGCTAATTGGACACAAGTAATTTTAATCTGGGTTATGATCCAAGTGAAGCTGTAAGTGAACTCTTATTTTAAGCCAAATCTCTCTCTCTAAGTGGCCGCACCAAAAAATTTTGTTCTGCCATTGAAGAGTGTGCTGCTTCTCACCCTGTTAGATTCTGCTAGCAAGGATATTCTTTAAAAAACAGGTAGGCTTCTCCCGGCTGTGTGGTTCTTCTTTGTCTGTCTGGTGCTGTTGAAGGGCAAAGGGCATATGAAAGCGTTGGTCTTCACATAATGCTACCACCTTGCTCCGAGCTTCTTCCATCACCACATGAAAGTTGCAGTTAAAAAACACACATCAAAGAGTGAGTCCCATTGAAAAGGCCAGCGCTGCCTGCTGAGCTGGCATTCAGAGCAAGGGCTTTTGTTTCAGTGGCAACTCTGACTCTCCTCCACCGAGTTTCCTGTTAACTCGGGTGTGGATTCTGACTCGCTCTTGATGATATTGGAGTGTGTGTTTGTGGCACTCACTTTTAATCAGTGCATTTGAGTTTCTGAAGTAAGAACTTCTTTCTCTGGCTGGTTGAAACTTTCAAATGGTAGCATCACGTTTGGCCAGATTTGAACTGAGCCTGGGGACACAGTTTTATTTTATTTTATTTTTATTTTTTAATTTACTTTTTGTTTATTTTTTTGTCTACGTTGGGTCTTCCTTGCTGCGCACGGGCTTTCTCTAGTTGTGGCCAGCGGCTGCCACTCTTCATTGCGTGCTCAGGCTTCTCATTGCGGTGGCTTCTCTTTGTTGCGGAGCACAGGCTCTAGGCACGTGGACTTCAGTAGTTGTGGCTCGCGGGCTCTAGAGCGCAGGCTCAGTAGCTGTGGCGCACGGGCTTAGTTGCTCCAGGGCATGTGGGATCTTCCCGGACCAGGGCTCGAACCCGTGTCCCCTGCATCGGCAGGTGGACTCCCAACCACTGTGCCACCAAGGAAGCCCCAGGGACATAATTTTAGATCTTGGTCACCCAAATTTACTATACACTTCAGGAAGGGAGGGTTTTTCTCTTCTTTTTCCCTTTTTTTTGATGGTTTGGTAAGGATGATAAGTATGCTTCTCTTTTGGAGGGAGGGATGCTCAAAGGGGATTTATGTGGGAACTGTGGAAAGAGGCAGGTCTCTGCACACACCGTGGTTCTCCCTGTCTTGACCCTGCACACTGACCCCACCGCACCCTTGCCATTGTGTGAGGGATTAACGAAACTAGTTTAACCCCTGACCTGCAGCCAGCGAGCACCTGCTGCAGAGTCAGAAGTTTGGGCTAGAGTGGGTATTGCATTACACACAAAGATTTACAGTCTCTGAAAATATCAGAGATGTCTCTTATCAAAGAGCCCAGCCAGCCACAGCTGGTTATTGGGACCCTCACCTGCTACATCCTTGCTGATGGACCATCATTTGTCCATCTTCAATGTCCAGGATTCCCAACCACCAATTGCTTAAGTGGCAGCCAGAGCCCACATTAGGTCCAGTTGTGAACGAGACTAAGCATGCCTTCCCCACACTTTCCAGTTGTCCTCTTTTGCTCTCCTCTTCACTCCATCCCCATTTACCTTCAGTCCCTTCTCACTCTGCAAACAAAACAAGTTCTCAGTCTTAGAGCTGAACTTGCTGCTGTGAGAGTACCCCAAACAGTGGGTTCAAATCCCTCAGGTTAGATCAACCTCATTAGGCAAATCCAGAAGTATCAAAAAGCTCTGTTTACCTGTCAAAAAACAGGGTTTTCAGCAACATGGGTTAATAAGGACGTTCAGTGCTGAGCTTAGCTTGTCCACTGCTGTCCACAGTTTCTACCCTGTGCTCCAAGCAGAGTGGTTCTCCCATTCTTACATGTTTTACCTACTGAACATTTAAGAAGAATTAAAGGTTGACGAATTAAAGAATCAAAGGAGAGAAGTCTACTGCTAGAAAGTCTTTGAAATTCACTCATTCTATTCCAACACTCTCATTTTACAGATGACGAAAATGACTTCCAGGCCGGTTATGATTTTTTGACCAAGTTAGTTTGGTGACAGAGCCAGAATTAGAACCCAGATTTTCCAGAGTCATCCTCTTGTGAATATTTTTTAAAAATATTACCCTGCACAAAATATTTTCTACCCTTTGGACTTTTACATTTTGAAGGGAGTCAAATTTTAAGTTTGTGTTCAATGATAGAGTTTAACAAATCCTGTTTAGGCATAAGCCATCAGATGGAGAGACTGTGTGCTGATATATGCAATGGCAGCTTCAAAATCCTCCTGGAGACTGAAATTGCAAAGTATGGGCCGGCCTCTTGCTCCATCCCCAAGAAGTGGCATCCCTGGTGCTTACTCTACCCTTCTGTGACGGGAATTACCAGGATTTGCCATGCTGGCTAAAGTCTCTGTTGTCTTCCATGAGAACTTTAATTTATTTTATTTATTATTTATTATTTATTTTTGGCTGCGTTGGGTCTTCACTGCTGCGCGCGGGCTTTCTCTAGTTGCGGTGAGCAGGGGCCACGTGAGATCAATAGTTGTGGCACGGGGGCTTAGTTGCCCCGCGGCATGGGGGACCTCCCCGGACCAGGGCTCGAACCCGTGTACCCTGCATTGGCAGGCGGATTCTTAACCACTGTGCCACCAGGGAGGTCCCTTCCATGAGAACTTAAAATCAGAAGTAGCTTCTGTCTGCAGTGATTATTATGCTTCATTAGAAAATTCATGGGCTTCCTCCTGAATGAGGAAAATAAGGGAGCATGAAGTTTCCCAGGGAAACCTGACGTCAGCTGCACCATATCACCAAGTATAAGCAAAGCTTCTCTCTAAAATCTCATTTGGATTCCTTTCCTCATTGATTCTGTACAAACCCTCTTTCTTTTAGTGATACCTCCATGAAATGACTTATTTCCACTCTCGGGTAGCAGTTCTAACAAGAATGGCTGATTTCGACATGTGGAAGAAAACATATTATTACAATGCAAACTGAATTTGCAGCCTACCTTGTAGAAAGACATACTGCTTTCTTGAGAGGTGGAAGTGTTCCTTTGAGATTTTTGTTGCTATTTGCAAGGTGAATTGTGCACATAGTGATCTCTCCATACACAGAGCATTATAAAATACATGAATTTATTGGATTCTCGAAACCAATCTGCCAAGTAGTTGAAGTAGGTAGAGCCAGGATGCTGAGACAGAGAGGTGGGATCACTTTTCAGGATGGGAACCTATGTTTTCTGACTCTCCAGTACCCAGCTTTCACATTTTGGGAAGCAGTCACATGCTGGGGAACTTGGGAAGGAGAAATACTTGCCAGCAGTTAAGTGAAAGCTGTGGTTATTGTACTACTCTCACTGTCCAGCAGGAGACAATAGAGTTAGTCTTCCGCACAACCTTTAATCAGCACTGCCTTCTCCCAGTCATTTTCCTCTCTCACATCACTGAGGTGTCAGTTCCCCTCCACTTCAGTCCTACCTTCTTTGTACTCCTAACCCCCCACTTTATTAAATCTTGATTTTAGAGGGGAAGGATGGTCCCTTGGGCAGGGGGTCAGTGCTGATGTGTAAATTTTGCCTGATAGTCTTCATTCATTCAAAAATATTCAGTCAGCTTCACTGTGTACTAGACACTGTGTAGCAAGGCAGAGATATAATGTTGAAGAAAACAGACACAGTTCCTGCCCTCATGGAACTTATAGTCCTGGAGGTGAGGGCAGATGTTCTCTCACTCAAGGGTTTTGCTTACAAGCAATAAATTCTAAAATTAGTTAACTAAAGCAGAAAAGAAATTTATAATTGCTCACAGAATCAAAGGTAAACTTAATAACCAAATTCAAGTTCAGAAATGGGAAGAATCTAAAAGAGATTAGGCAGCAGGGCAATACAGATGAGTCCTTATTGCAGGAACAGAGTGGATAATACATGCCATTGCCACTGCTGTCTTGGACATTTGGTGCCACTGAAGCCACATTCTCAAGGCTGCTTTCCTTAAGATATGAAATATTGAGTAGGAGTGTTAGATTGTCTGAGCCTACACGCCAGCTGCTAGCAGTACGGAAAGGGGTATCTGGGCCCTACACCCCTGTAATGGGAGGCAAAGTTCTTCCTTTCATCAACACCCCTGTTATCCTCCCTCAAACGCTATGTTCTTTTGCAATTGTGAAGGGCCATGTGAATCCTGATAAGAATTTTAAAATATTACACTAAGTGCAACAGGAAACCACTGAAGTGCTTAAAAGGTAGAAAGTGATATAGGTCAGTTTACCTTAGAAAAAGAACCTTCAGTGGCATTATAGAAAGTCTAGAACAGAAACTTGACAGCAACATGCTTTCTACAAAATTTTTTAAACTAACTTTTCATTATTTGTATTTGAATTATAATTTTTAAATTAGAATGATACAGGCATATTGTATTAATTTAGGCTGAGTAATGCTAGATGTAACAATCCCCAACTCTCAGTGGGTTATTTTATTTCTGATTCACTTAAAGTCCAATGAAAGTGTTGCTGGTTAACAAGTGCTCTTCAGTATGGTCCCTCAGGGACCAAGGGTCCTTAGATCTGGTGGAACCACCATCTCTTTCAGCCTTGGATTCTTTTGCTGGGAACTTGGTGTATGGCCAGGAGTCAGGGAAAGAGAGAGGGTAAAGGATCATGTGATAAATTCTTATGACTGGACCTAGAAATGCTACTATTACTTCCTCTCACATTTTTTTTTTTTTGACTAAGACTCAGTCACATGGCCATCCAATGCAAAGGAGACTGGGAATTGTAGTCTATGTGTCCAGGAAGTAGAGGAGACAGATTTTAATGAACGCTTAGCCTTTGTCATACAAATAACTTAAGAAGTATAGGCACAGAAGGCTTCTAACAACAACAAAAAATCAACCTTCCACCCTCCTAGCCCCTTCCCAGTTCCCTGAGTCAATCACCTCCAACCCTTTTTGAGAAGATGTGACAGAGACCGTGGCCCTATACTTAGATCTATGCAACATACGCATTGTGAAGCAGGAGGAATTCTACATTTCAGATTGTTAAAGTAATTCTGGGTCAAGGATCCAGAGTTCAGGGAGCTATGTCACCAGCCACTTGGGTGGATGCATCAAGGTGTTGCCTATCACTATAGAGCAGGGCTTTTCGGTCTCAGCACTATCCACATTTTGAGCTGGATAATTATTTGCTGTGGGGGGCTGTCCTATACACTGTAAGATGTTTAGCAGCATCCCTGGTCTCTATCCACTAGATGCCAGAACTACTCCTCCCCGTAGTTGTGACAATCGAAAGTGTCTCCTGACATTGCACATGTGTCCTCGAGGGCAAAATCACTCCTGGCTAAGACTCACTTCCAGACAGGTTGAACCTGGGAGACCTGGAGAGAGGAAGGTGGATCTCGTTACTATGAGCTTCAGATGATGGCATCACTGAGATTTATGTAAGAACTCCCCTTAGCTTGAGTTGTAGAGAAAGATGAGGATGTGGAGGAACAACATCAGTGGGGTGTCAGGTATGTTATACCAGCATCTCATTTGAAGATCAAGGAGTAACTTTCTCCACGAATCTCTCTGTCCTCCATGTGTCATAACTGTACGTCTGTTGGCCAGAAACATGACAGCACTTGAACAAATGTTGGGAGTTTGAGGATAGAGGGACCTGGGGGGTCAACCTGATTTATCTGCTGTAGTCCAAACCATCTTTGTTTTTTTGGGTTTGGGGGTTGGTTGGTTTTTTCCTGAAGTGCAGCCCCCTGGTGGATAAAGATTGACTCTACATTTGTGATTCATGTGCCCTGTGGAGACAGAGACATTAAAGAAGAATTAATAATGAAGACAAGTATATTGATCTCCCTCACCAATCTCATCCAACCAATACCTCTTAATCACAGAACAAATTGGAGTCCTGGTAAAGTACTTTAATAAGCAACCATTCTATTTTTCAGTTCACATGATTGGAAGGGAAGCTATCTTCTTGCCTCCCTACCTGCTTCCTCTTTGTGTTCGTGATCTCACTCTCTCACACCGCATCTATATTTCATTTTATAAATACATGCATATGTATTTTCACATTTTTATCTGTGTTTTGCTGTAGCATTGGAGGTTTATTATTGTAGATCATCATGAGGCACCTGAATATTTTGCAAGACAATGAGCCTCTAGAATCTCGGTATCGGAGGACCTAATTTTGTGCAGCAAGAGAAAAAAAAAAAAAGGAAAGAGAAAGAAAACAGTAACTATACATCTGGTTTCTAGACAGCATTAGGATGGCATAACTTGTTCTTGTCTGAGTGAATTCAGTGGATTTGTATTATACAGTGCATGCTTAAAATGTGTACCAAATCAGAGCCGTTCTTTAAATTAAAAACAAACCCCCACAGCTTTCTCAGCACTGAGTGTGTGCGTCGTGTTTGCAACTCTGTTCAGGTGAAACCAACTCTTATCCCAAGAGAGTGGGCAGGCAGGAGCACTCTTAGTGAACAAGCATAAATTTCTTCCTCCTTCCAAATGATATTTTATAAAATTGTAAAGGAAATTGACACTCTAAAGTGCCTGGGTAATGCCATGTCATAAACTTCACACTGTAAACTGGAGGGTGGAGCTGGGGTAGGCTTGTGTTCTGAGTAGCATGCTGCACACCCTGAAACTGGGCCCATGTTCCCAGGTCTGTTTCTGGCTTTGTGTCACCCAGGGGAAATCAGTACTTTTGTCCGGGCCTGGATTGCCCATCTCTAAAGTGTGGATATATTCTTCACTCCCTCTCTTTTTCCGTCCCCAGCTGTACTTTGCATTATTGGTATTCAGAAAATAGATGAGTCAATGTTTGTGAAACACTTTGAAACTCTAAGTAAAATAATCTTATGCAAGCCTAAGTTGTTATCAACTGTATTGTTACCCTTGTCATTACAATGTACATGCTGTTGCATATTTGCAAATTACATGCAGTAATTACCTGAGTACATACAGTAATTCAAGTACCATTACTAGTACTTGACATTAGTATTTCACAGCAACTTTCAGGGCAATAAATAGTGCTGGGATTCTTTCCCTTGACATTTGATTATTTGTTGGGGGCTCGAGATTTGTTAGACACTGTACTTAGGAGAATTTTAAGCCGTATCTTCCAGGGGCTTCATCATCTCTGACATCCTCTGTCTGACATAGTTCTGTGCTATAAGAAGTTCCCAGAATATTACAGCTGCCAGAAACATTTGAGCTCATCTCCTTCAGTGATTCCATTTTGCAGATGAGGAAACCAAGGCCCAGAAAGATCAAGTGACTCTCTCAAAGCCATGTAATTAGTTAAGATGTCAGAAGTGGAACGCAAGTCTCTGAATTTCCTGCCTTGCACTACTTCTTTCATTGCCCTGCACTATCTGGGAAAGGCAGAATAGCAAAAAATGGGGTATAACGCAGGTTGTATGGCTTGGTTATGAGATTCCTCAAGAGTAATAGAGCCCCAGTTTGCCAGGGGTTTAGAAGCCTTCCCCAGATGCACCCTGAAAGAGTAATTGAGGTTGACAAGAAGGATGGAGATCAAAATGTAGCCCATGGGTTAGAGATATTGATGGTATGATCAGAAGACTACAGGATGAGTTTCCCTAGAGATACCATGGCATCATCTTCTAGCATGAAGTAGTACTCCTTGATGAAGTCATTCTCTCTCTCTGGGAAGAAAGTGGGTAGCTCCATTTTAGAGCTGGGCTATAAATGAAGACTATCAATTCCTGACACTTAGTTGATGCTTCCTATAGAAGACACACCGAAGTTAGCTGTTGATGACGGTGGAGGTGATTATTTGGGTGGCTCCCAGTGGAGGAGTATGGCAGGCACATCACTGCCTATGAAGTAGTGATTCCTATTACTGTGTGGAAACACTTATGGCTGACAGATATTCTCCAGGTAGTTCATGGGCTAGGCTTTCATCATATTAATATTTTCTTCATAGTACAGGACTGTTCCTGGCATGAATTAGTAATGTGCTTATGCTATTTAATGCAACTCAGACTATCCAGGTTTGATTTTTCATAAGCAGTTGAGCATCTTCTCTTTTTCTCTGGTAGGAAATTCTTTTTTTTCTTGTGGGTCATTGGAGATCACCCTTGCTTTAGGAGGCTAAGATTTAAATGGAAAGACTGATTTTTGGTAGAGAGATCCATATAATTCCTAGGAACAAAGAAGAGTTAATTATAGAGTATAGTACTGAAGTTCAGTGTGGTATTAAGAAGACTAGACCAGAAGGACCGCAAAACTCATACTGACTTACCTACCAAGTAGCTTTGTACTATAACAATTCACTTAACATTTCAGGGCCTCACCTTTCTCTTCTGTGAAATGACAGAATTTGATTAAATCAATTCTAAAGCCCCCTCTAGTCATAAAATTATAGAAATCTAAGTAAATTGAAAATGGATGGTACAATTTAGGAGGAAGCTTCCTGGGATCTGGAACCTCTAGAAGATATGATTGCAATTCTTCTGAAACACATAAATTACAGTAAATGACTCAAGAGTCAGAGCCCTGAAGTGTCGAAGCTTCGAAAATGTACGAGACGAGCTTTATTTTTACGCTGTACCCCAACCAGGTATTGAGTGATGACATAACAAAACATTGGCCATCGTGGGAATCTATCAGTGCTTCTTATACCATGCTTGGAAGGGTGTGCCACCTGTGTTCTTTCCTGAAGGCCCAGAAGAAGGGAAGGAAAAGAGGCTGGAGGGGAGGCAGAGAGAGGAACTGAGGCACAGACTTGCTGAGATGGGTGTTCAATGATACAATGTCACTTAAAAAACATCCACTTGGCGTGACTGAAAATTAATAAGGCTGGTTCTCTTATGGCTAATGGAATCCATCTTATGTTTTCATCTCATTCCACATACATCACACACACACACACACACACACACACACACACACACACACACACACATATACTGAAACCCAGTGGAATAGCTCTTTGATCTTCCATGAACTTGACAAACAGGGAGTTTGCCCCTTGTGAATTGGGGCCATACAGGGTAATTTTTCATTGCAACAAAGAATTTCTATGACAGAGGGGTTCCCCTATTGCCCAGTGCAATTGCCCAAAAGGTCCCATTGTGTGTGTGCCTCCAGCCTGGTGATGTGAGGAATTAAAGCAGTTTAGGGAGGAGATGTCGAAAAATCTCTCTTGTTTCTGCAAAGCCATCTTAATCACGCCTGCCTCTTTTCTTCACGTTGTGACATTTCATCATTAAGGAAGCAGGTCCCAATCTTCTGTGTCTTTTTCTTGGCTTGTCTGGCAAGCAGTTCTCTTTTGCAAGCTATGAAATCCTTAAGGAGGACTTCCTGGCAAGGGAAAAATCCTCAGTCATCCAACAGTCTCTCACTTTTCTATTTTAAATCTTGGCCGTGCACATATGGTTGGGCATGTGTGTCTAAAAATTTCTTCCACATTGACTAACTTGAGCTATTTAATAGATTGTGCTGGCCGTGGGCCTCTGCAGCAAATCCTACGATGCTCATCTCCCTGGGTAGGCAGGACACGGCCTTCTGCATTTGCCTGTGTGCTTCCCTTGTAATCTCCCTCTCCGGCCCTGTTAGAGCATGAAAGTTAAAACCCACTTCTTTGCTCATTTTCTTGCAGTTAACATTGTCTCTGCTCTCCTACTTCCAGCAGAAAAGAGAGATCTCCAAATATCTTGGTTAATGTCCCAGCAAATGCACTTTCCCTAGGGCTTTGCTAGGGATGTTCTAACCCATTTCTAAGGACAGGAGAGCTTGAGGACATTTCTACCCCATGCTCTTTAAGGTCTGATGGGGAGTGTGTGTGTGTGTGTGTGTGTGTGTGTGTGTGTGTGTGTGTGTGTGTGTGTCTGAATTTAATACATCTCAAACATAACTTTCTTTTAAAACTTGGAATCTCTTAGCTCCAGCAGTCCCAAGCACAGACTTGGGTCCTATTAGGTCCCCAGAAGCAATGGTTGAAAACAAAGCTTAGTTCTGGCAACTTCGCTTCTTTATCCAGGTTGTAGGGAATGAGGCCATAGGGACAGGGGAAGAGGGGTGAGGGAAGCACCTAGAGCCGATCCCCAGCTGCGCCGCCTCCAGGCATGAAGCCCAAACTCCCACGATTTTCTCAGAAATTTAGCAACTCCGAGAAGCTGGCAAAATAATACCCTATGATCCAAAAGAATGACTACCCTGCCAGAAGGTGAACGGTTCTGTCTTTCCAGAGGAAACTGTCCCTAAGGAGACAAAGAGCAATAATAACCGTAACAACAGCAACATAATAATGGCAGCATGGGCGGGAGCTGTAGATTAACACCAAGTGGTTTAGTAGTTTGTAGAATTCCCCCCTCCCACAGGAATGATGTATACTGGCCCATCCTATGCCTGGACTGTTTGGCGGTGTCTTAGAGCTCAGTGCTGCTGTAAGAGCAGTGATATTATCCTGCGGCTGGGGTGGCCCCAGAAATTTTATTTTTCCTTGAAGGTTAAATATGTCCCCTGAAGTTTATCACAAACAGCATGAAGGAATAAAACTCCACGTGGCTGGTATTTGGTAGCTCTTCCTCCCTACTGAAATGACAAGCCCTTAAGTAAGAAAAGTCTGAAGGGTGTGTGCTAGATGGGAAGAGTGGGCTTACCTTCTTGCAGGGGTGCTTTGGCAGCGCACATGGTCTCAAATTTTATGTAAAAATAATGCTGCTGCAGTGAATGGGAAAACCACGTTGTCGTTTTTGGACCCCAGACAAAAGCAAGAGTAAACATGTGTTAAAGTGGAATTTCTATTTTTAACTTACCTTTCTCTTTCTAGAAATTGCATCAAAATCAGATGACACATAATACTGCATATCTTTTAAGGATGTAGCAACCTCCCAGCATAATTCGCAAAATCATTACTTTCCCCACTGCTCGTCAGACGTATAATGTGTGAAGGCACCCCCAACAGTTTGTTTTGATTCTAAGAGCTCAACTTTGTTAGAAATTGTCCATTTGTAAGTCACACTGCATTTCACGGCTCTTGCTTTGTTGTGATCTCTGGGATGAAGCTATTTCAGTGGTGTGGCCCCCTTTTCTCTTTGATCTCATCAAGTTTCCTCACCCTTTGGGAAGGTTTTTCTTTATTTGTCATCTCTGGTTTTGCTTTTAGTTTGGCACTTTCCAAATCCAGACATGCCACTTAAGGGCATCAGCTCCGAGAGCTTCAGAACACAGGGCGTCTCAGAAACGGGACACACACATATGCTGATTGGCTTTTTTTTTTTTTTTTTGCTGTACCCGGGCCTCTCACTGTTGTGGCCTCACCCGTTGCGGAGCACAGGCTCCGGACGCACAGGCTCAGCGGCCACGGCTCACGGGCCCAGCCGCTCCGCGGCATGTGGGATCCTCCCGGACCGGGGCATGAACCCGCGTCCCCTGCATCGTTAGGCGGACTCTCAACCACCGCGCCACCAGGGAAGCCCTGCTGATTGGCTTTTAAAAGCGTAAGAGTGATTGTGGAAAGGACTTGGGGTGCTTCTTCTGTTACTCCACCACTGAGAGGGAGGAATGCCCCTGTTACAAGTTGTAGGATTCCACTACATGCTGCTCCTTATGAAGGAGGAGAGAGTTGAAGAGAAGAAATGAGCGCGACTGCAGAATCATTTTGAGTGTTTCAGCTCCTACAGCTTCCCACTTAACCCTTGCATGGCCCTCACTCTGCACCAGGCCCCACTGTAATGGCTTTCCATCTGTTACCTCTTTGTGCCTGGGGACAATGCCACGAGGCAGGAACTCCTCTCGATTTTACCAGTCAGGAAATGGAGGCAGAGGGTGGTGATGTAACTTGACTATAGGTCACCGAGCAGCCAGGCCATCTGGCACCTAGAGGCCAAACTTATAGCAGCTCTGCTCTGCTGCCTTGGTGGACCACACCCCATTTCACCAATGGAGGAAGCTTATGAATTAAGTGCTGAATGCTAAAATGTAGTGTCCTCTGACGACCAAGATCACAAGGCCATCCTTCCGTCAATAGCGTGTAAGACAAGTTGAAGTTTTCCTTGTTTGTGTTGATCTTCACTGCTCATTTCCCAAGACCACCTTGAGGCCAGTAGCATTCTTTATTTTTATTTTTTAACACTTGCCTAGAAGTACAAAGCTATATTCCCTAGGCATCGAAAAGTTCTGTCTGTAAATTGAACATGCCCACACTGGGAATTAAATGCACGATTGTACTTCATTTGTACCACCTATTCTACATGGAGCTATCCAGCTTAGGTGACAGGACAGAACATGAAATCGGACTGTTTGATGCTCCCTTCCCATTGTGTGTAAATTCAGTCATATATAGTGAACTAGGGGATGTAAAGATGGAATACAGTGTTGCTAATTTGGGGCTTTTATTTTTACGTAAATTAAAAAGTTTTCCCAAACATTAGAGAAGGTGAATAATATCTACTCTTCTAATAACTATTTATTGATCCTAACTTTGTATATAGAACTATACTACATGAGTCAGGGAATATGATGATACATAAATAAGGGTCCCTTCCTTTGAGGGATCGTAGACTAATGGGGCAAGATAATAGAGAATGAAGGCCCACAAAACAAAAAAAAATTAAAAGGTACAAGAAAGTAAATATAACAAATTACTATATGTGAATGCCTTAGACACATATGTCTCTAAATTTGAAAGGGAGGGAAAGAGAGAAAAAAGAACTAACATTTATATGAAACTGCTTTGTTCTAGATGCCTTTTAATGTGTTTTCCATGTAATTATCACAATAGCCTTCTAAGGCAGACACAATTATTTCCTTATTTTACAGACAAAGAAGCCAACTGACCCAAGAGAGTACCCGCCCTACCAGCGGGTGAACAGCTCTGTCTTCCCCATGACTCTCACTATAGTTGGCCTAAGCATTTGGTGGTAGATTTAGGCTTTTGAGGCCAGGCCTTAGGCTACAGCAGTCAGGGAAGGCTTCATGGAGGAGGTGGACTTGAACTAATCAAGATAGAGAACACATGGGCAGAGAGAAGCCAGGGTGATTCCTGGTAGGAATCAGCATGAACCATGTGATGGAGAGAAGACCGCACACACACTGAGCTGGAGAAGACCTAATAGTAGTAGAACATTTCTTTAGGGGAAGAGTTGGAGCTAATGTCAGAAGGAGGTGTGAAGCTAGGTTTGCATCAATATGAACGAATATGGTAGAGGGACCACAGCACACAAACTCGCCAATCTTTCAATATATTTCTTCCTTCAATCTAGAATGTGGCACCAGTAACATTTCAACTCTACATTAGATTTATTTTAAAAATTGTTTTTTATCTCAAGATATATAGGTTACATAGGGAAATCAGCTCTACTCCTCCCTGTGATATTCACTGAACTGCTCTTTGGAGTAAATAACTGTGTAAACCTCAGTGCTTGCCTTACCCTCTTTCCATCCTCGTCATCACTTGCTTTACCTGAATAGGTCAAGTAAAGAAATCCTGTGAATCCAGATGTGTCAGTTGCATTCGACTGGGGTTTCCAAGGGGACTAGAAATGGAGAGTAGCAACTGCACAGTCTTCTCTCTGGGATATGCATAACTTTCTAAAAATCCCCTTTGCCTGACTTTATAATGTCACATTCTAAAATATTCAGGTTGCTTTTGTTGTTCTCTCCATAAAAAATTAATGATCATGAAAGTGTTATCATGTTTATTTTAAAGCAACCATTTTCTACATTTTAATTAAAAGTTGTAATTCACCATCTTTTCACCAAGTTATCTTAAATCTTCATCATATTGGTAATGGGTATTGGGCTGGATTCAGAGAGAAATACAAGCGTTACTTAATGCAAACAGTAAAATCTCGGCATTTCTAGAGATACGGTTCTGTTCATTTCGTGTGCGGCGCTAACTCTGCCTTTTTAATTAGAAATATCCTCCTGCTTCTGCAAGAATCCTGGGAAAGAGGCATTGTCTTATTCATTATGTATTCCACGAGAATCACAAGTGGACAAAACCAGGCATAATACGATGACTGTTGTGTTATTAAAGCACTTTAATAAGGTTACTCCCCCAGTAAGTGAGCTTCTCAAATACCCATTTCTTTTTCAAGAGGTGAGCTGCTGGGAGCAGGATGCTGGGTCTCCTCTGGGTACCTGTGAGGCCCCTTTTTGTGTGTATTTTAAAGATCTCCATGGGTATACTACCAGGACTAGTTCCTCTTCCTTTTTAGTCACCTGTCCTACCTTAGGGAGTGATGTCCTAGAAAGTATTGGATTTTCTATTTTAGTCCTATAGTATATATAAGAGGAAATAGTTTAAAATAATGATATATGGGGGAAAGGTCTGTAAACAATGATTCATGACATTTGGGGCATTTCTGTGCCACGTTGTTCTGTTCTATTTATCCCTCTGTTCTACACCTCCAGCAACTAAAAATCATATTGGTTAAGAATTCCATCTCTAATGGTTTTCATTAAAAATAAAATCTTTAATGGTACTAAAAATGTCTTTTAGGAAACAAAATGGAAGTGTTGAAGAAGGGTAGGAAGCAGGGAAGAAGGCAGAGAAGAAAGGGAGGGAGGATGAAAGCAGAGAGAGAGAGAGGAAGGAAGGAAGGAAGGAAAGAAGGAAGGAAGGAAGGGAGGGAGGGAGGAGAAAAGGAAGATTTAAAAACAAAATGGGGCCCACCCAATTGCAGCAGAGCAAAGGCATATCTATGCATTACTTTGATTTCAAATTATTTTTAGCATGGCTTTTATTGTACTCATTGTCACATACATAAATCTTTAAAGTAATACGTTTTGTAAGAAATGGTCATAAAAATTTACAGCCAGTAACTTTTCCCCTGTCCCTTACAATGATATTCTACTAAAACCATTAAATGGTTCTCATTAATGCCCTTTAAATGATTGTGTAATGACCCACAATTGCTTGTAAGTGAACAACCATTAAAGAATTACCAGTTCTTAGCATGCTTTTAAGTACAGCTTAAATACATGGGAGGTAACATATAATATATTACAAAAAGTATTAAATTTGAAATAGTAAAAACATAATCATCACAAAAGAATGAGTAGGTGTACAACCCTACCCTGCAATGACCACGGTTCCCACTGAACAATCATTATAGCAGATTTTACTGCATTTGTCCTTTTTCCGTATTGAATCTTTTCCTTTTTTTCTGGGATTAAAAATAATAATAATAATAAAACTCTGCCACCACAGGAGTGAAAGTGCATATAAAAGCAAATGGATGAGTAGTAGTCCACTGTATATATGTGCCACATCTTCTTTATCCATTCATCTGTTGATGGACACTTAGGTTGCTTCCATGTCCTGGCTATTGTCAATAGAGCTGCAAGGAACATATTGGTACATGACTCTTTTTGAATTATCATTTTCTCAGGGTATATGCCCGGTAGTGGGATTGCTGGGTGGTATGGTAGATCTATTTTTAGTTTTTTAAGGACCCTCCATACTGTTCTCCATAGTGGCTGTATCAATTTACATTCCCACCAAAAATGC
>NC_041225.1:74272629-74290950 GCF_002837175.3 Physeter macrocephalus
GGGTGGATAGCTAGTGGGAAGCAGCCGCATAGCACAGGGAGATCAGCTCGGTGCTTTGTGACCACCTAGAGGGGTGGGATAGGGAGGGTGGGAGGGAGGGAGGCGCAAGAGGGAAGAGATATGGGAACATATGTATATGTATAACTGATTCACTTTGTTATAAAGCAGAAACTAACACACCATTGTAAAGCAATTATACTCCAATAAAGATGTTAAAAAAAAAAAGCAAATGGGGAAAATAATTAGACCCATGTATAACAGACAGCCACCTATCTAAACAAAAAGAGAACAATTCAACCCCAGATATTTTCTACACAAGGGCACATACTCATTTTTTTCTAGCCATATAGATATTTGGTATGAGATTGCCTAAGCAGTTGGATGATTGCATTTTTTACACTTCAAAGTATTCTGCATCATGGGAATATAGTTAAAGACAGTAAAAAGTAAAAAAATAATAACTCTTACGGAAGGTCAGAGGAATCCCCTGCTCTTCCAGACACGTTATGTAGTAAGCTTACACACCCATGTAGAGTTGGGCAGTTGATTTACCCTGAACTACAAATGTCAAATAAAGAGTTTGGTGGCATTTGTTTTTGAAGTTCTTTCACTCCTGACGCACCTCGTTTTGCACTCAAGTGCCGTTTATGGTGATGTGGCAATAGAACCAGGGCCCCAAACCAGATCACCGGACAGAGCAAGGTACAGGGTGAGCACAGTGCCAGATTCCGCAAGGGACAAGAGAAAATCAGATTTATTAACCGCCACTTGTATCTGCTTACTTTGAAGGCATTTAGTCTGAGGGCATGGGGTAGGTGGGCCGGCAGGGCAGGCAGGGGCAGAAGTTTGAGGCCAGAAAGCACAGCTATGTATTTTTCCTGTGTCATTTTAGAATCTCAGGGTCAGCATTGAATCCCCCAACTGGCATCTTCTTGGCCTCCCAGGATTGGTGACACACTACATTTTCTTCCCTCCAACAAACGCTTGCTTATTCCCACGCGTGTAACCATGTTCTAATTAGTTGCCTCCTTCTGATGCACTAAGCCAATGGGAGGCAGGAGATTCCTAACCTTACAAATGGTGAGATTAGACTCATAAAGGTGATCAGAGTTGTTTCTCTGTATCATGAAAGTCTCACCTTAGCTCTTATTCCCTCTGGGGGACCCTCCCTAACCCCACACAGCTGTTCCCATAATGCTTGTCAAATGCTAGTATAGTAACCTAAGATCTGGAAGGGCAGGGACCCTGTCAGTCCTGCTGAAAGCCAGATCTCTCATTCCTAACATAGTTCCAAACAGTGCTGGGCTCTTAAATAAATATCAGGTTATTAAACTTACCCAGAAAGTTTGAGAAATAAGTTCAGTTGGTCAACTCAAGCTGGATAATTTAAAGTAGATCACTATTCAGAAACAAAACAAAGTTGGACATTTACAAAATTGTCATTAGAAAGTAGAAATACGGGCCTGTCAAGAAAAAAATCTCAGGTAATAACCCAGTTTCTTTTCTGCCTGGACCCCTTCCCCTTTTGCATGTTGGTCCCTCTCAGAGCCTCCATCCTCTTTCAAGCAACTATGTTTCTTTTATTTTCATCTCTTCCATTCCTCTCCCTTATCACAAAGCCTCATCCCCTCTAAAAGCTGTTCTTCAAAAATTGCTTCCACTTTCCCCGGTCCATGAGTGTCTTTGTACTTTGAAACTTTGTCATATCTTGAAAACAGGGAAGTTTTCTTTTCCGTGACTACAGTTCTGGGTGTTGATGGGTTTGTGGCATCACGTCCTGTGGAATCCTGACAGTATGGTAGGAAAAAGTATAGGGGAGGAAGAGGGCTTGGCTTAACTTGAAGACTGACCTGTAAAGAGCATTTCTCTTAACTGATTTGTAAAATAAATCAAGCATAGAAACAAAGATGAAGACAGAACGCAAAAACAGACCCTTTATTCTCCTGATATTTTCTTAGCTTCGTGTCATCTGGTATTCTCTCTTCAAGTCAGGGACCTTTCCCATCTCTGATTGTGGGAACAAATCCAACTGTAAGCCTCTTCTCAGTGTGCCTGGCAGTAGCTGCCACACTGTGTGTTATTTAAGAAGCTCCTCTTGGCTCCATGCTCCATAGAGGAGAGGAACATATGGCCTTGACTGTTAAAAATATTCATGAGTCACGTTGCCCAGTACTGAAGTACAGCCACCTCAAGGGCAATTTTCCAGCAGCTCATACTGGTTTATATAACATGGAATGAAAACCAGATGAAGTTCCAGGAGGTATTCAGAGGATACAGAATGCAGTGAGGCAAGTTAGAATTCGGTCGGTATGCTGGGTTGTATGTCCCTTCTGGAAGGATGCATGGAGTGTTGGTAGAATATCACAGTGAGGGACCCCACTCTTTGGTTCCATTTAGCGACCCAGTGTTCTGCTAAAACCTTCTGTAGAAAGAACTTGAGTAGACTTGGAATTGAGGGTGACTCCATTCATTGATTCCCCAGTGACTTTCCTCTTCTCTCCACGACCATCAAGAACTCACCATGCCTCACGGCGTTTGCTTGGTCCTGAATATCCCTTCCTCTAACCTCCATGCTCCTACCAGAAGATTCTTCCAGGGATAAATGTTCATGATTTTTTAAAAAATGGCTTTTAGGGAACTTCTGAAAAAGTTCAGTTTGCAGTTGTCACAGTCGTTTTGGTGGTGGTTTTTACTTTAACATTTCTGAAAGTTTCTACAGAAGTGGTCCTGAGTGTGTTTGGCTTCCCAGGAACGTTTTATGTGATTTGTCAAATGCCCGTATTAAATAAGCACAGTTAAAACAACCGGAGCTGTAGGATAAAACGGCTTAGCTCTCAGATGGTCTAAGAGCAGGCAGGCGGGACGTCTATAATAGTTTCATGATTTAGAATACAGTGTATTATTTGCCCTTTCTCCTTCTTTCCATTGTAAATTAATCATTAGAGGGCTCTATCTGAAGCACTTCTTTTCTCACTGTATCCTGTTTCAACAGGCCCCATGCGGGCGACTGCACCTGACTGTAATTTGGGGAACATAAATTGCAGTGGTTCAGCACTTTGTGCCTTCTCTAATAAGTTAATGTCACTTCCATCTTCTGGCACGATTCAGTTCAGAAGGGCCGCAATGTATCATTAATGCATTAAAAAATGTTGTGTTTTTAGACCGAATACCTGGAATTAGCTGGGAGACTGACGATCCAAAACAGACTTTCTGCAGTACTTGGGAGCCCGGAGGAAGCAATTCTTGTTTCAGCATCTGCATTGTCACAGCAGCCCCCGTACTTCAAAGGTCCGTGCAGGATGCTCAGAATAGGCACCTTGCCAAACAGAAATTGAAACACATATACGTACTACACTATTTGCCTTACAGAAATTAATTTTTATCCAGCAGCACCTAGGATTATTTAATATTTATCTTTGGCTGCAGGAAGATGAATCTATTATTTTATGAGTTGATTTTGTTATTCTACCTGAGCGTTTCAGTCCATCTTTCCAGTAGGAGACACTTATGGTCTCCTCTATCCCTTGCCTATCACCCTCTTTTTATTATTATGATTATTATTATTAAGTACCTGGAAGTAATGGGAAGATTCATTTTTTTATCACTTGATTTCCTCCAGTTGGTTCCCTGGGAAGAAATGACCATGTCCTTTCAATGATCTGAGCAAATTTTAAGGTCTAGGATCATATCAGCTGAATAGACTCAGTGGTGGTAGTAGGTACTGAAGAAACAGTTTTGGATTGCAAATAAAGAGTTCTAGAGCCTGTCGCCACCTTTGTGACCTGGGAGAGATCCCTTAACATTTTCCGAGCTTCCCCCTCATCATCTGTACCTAAGTAGTTTAGAGTCAGTCCCTACAGAGCTCTTTCCCCTAGCGATTTGTCATTCTGAAAGGCCACCAAGGTCCTACAGTTAGTTCCTCCTTCTGTTGCTAAGATTTCAAAGGATTGTGTGCTATGTTGATTGTTTGCACCCGTGAAATTAAAGCACCAAGAAAGGAATGTGTCAGTGTGTTGAATAACAAAATGACTGATAGAGTATCAGGGGGACTTGAGTGTATAAAAAGCCACAATATTGCAAAGTACCTTGTAGATGGGAACTGTTAAATATCAATGGAGCATTGCTGTGTCTGCATCGTCAGCACTTCCCTGTGACCACAGTGAGAGAGATGCTAAAATGTCATTTCATGGACCACATTATGTGCTGCTTACGATGAATATTCTGGCCATGGTTTATTACATTTTTGATAAATTGTAACTTCTTGGACCCAAATTTGGTTAGCTTATCTCTAGTGCCATTTAAATATCTTAAAAGACTGAATTTGCCCCAAAGATTTAATCATCATTCAGCAGCAGTCTGTAACCATGTGGTACTAATTTAAATTACTGTAGCAATGGACAAGTCTCTATCCAGAAATTAATAAATGCAATTTATAAGGAATGTTAAGTAACAACTAACAATTTAATGCTTTGTGAGCTTCAGCCAAACTGATTAAATAATTAAAACAGATTTCTAGCGATAGGGGAAGAGATTTTACCATAAAAGAGATAAACAGTTTGGGAATTGTATGCATTCTTTTAGACATTTAAGATAATTAAATCCAAAACCTATGTTAAAAATAACACTAAAGGTCTGGTTTAAATCAGTAGTGGGAATTGCCAAGTTAAGAGCTGAATATCATCCTAAATGTCTGCTCCATTGTTTTAAATAAGGCATTTGGGGACTCTTTGAGCACTGGGTCAGTTTATAGAGCCTGCTATTGGTGGGACAATATTGGTCTCAAGCATAAATAAATGTATTCAGTGGAACTTTCTTCTTGCTATGATGTTTTAGGCTTTTACTAAGCTAAACTGGATGTTTAGATTTCTCAGAGTTGTTGTACAAACCTAAAACTACCTTGTATATGGTTTTCAAATTCTTATTTGTTAAAAAAGGTAAAGGAATTTAGAGATCATAGCTGTTTTGATTTTAGGTGTAATAAGTGTAATATATACATTTATAGGCTCAAAATAATTCATTTTTGCAACAAATTGTTGAGCACTTGTGTATGTACAGTACATGGATGTCTCTGTGATACAAAGATAAATAAGGCAGGGAAGTACTGTCTTTTCTGATGAATAATAATTTTGTAGGCTGCAACAGCAGATGGTAGCCCCCTTGATAGAAATGACCATGGGTTACAATAGGACATATCCATTTAAGAATAAGTTTTTTTTAAAAAATTTGCACAGGGCTTCCCTGGTGGCGCAGTGGTTGAGAATCCGCCTGCCGATGCAGGGGACACGGGTTCGTGCCCCGGTCCGGGAAGATCCCACATGCCGCGGAGCGGCTGGGCCCGTGAGCCATGGCCGCTGGGCCTGCGCGTCCGGAGCCTGTGCTCCGCAACGGGAGAGACCGCAGCGGTGAGAGGCCCGCGAACAGCAAAAATTAAAAAAAAAAAAAAAAAAATTTGCACAAGTGAATCAAATCCATCAAAGTCCATCAATCATCCTTTACGTTGTATCTGCAGCCCACCCAACTCAGTGTAAAAACTATACATCCGCTTGTGTGAGGGCTCTTACCTTAGCTGGGGGAAAGCTGGATTGTGGTATCTACAGGATGGAGTGTAAATGTGGGAATTGTTGGAAAACCATATTTTGGGGGGGGGTACCTAGTTAGTGAATGCTAGCTGGTTGAATTTTCACTGACCTGGCCAGCTGTTTGGGGGTTAAGTAGATGTAAATTGAATGTTCTACTGCACAATAGGTTAGGAATTCGTTATCTTCCAAATTGAACTTATCATGCTTTCCTCAAAATCTTGTTTTCCTTATATGATAACCAATTATCCTGGTTTGCCTGGGACTGAGGGGTTTTCTAGGATGTAGATCTTTTCGTGCTAAAACTGGGAGAGTCCTGGGCAAACCAGATGAGTTGATCATGCTGCCTTTTAACTTCTCCTCTTGTCTTCTCTATCCTGATTAATCATACTTTCACCTATTCAATTATTCTGACTTTTCCATTTCTTTTTCCACATCCAAATTGTCACTGAATTTTATCAGGTGTTTTATTCCTCCCTCTTCTCCAGACTCTCAGTTGTTGCCTTGGCTCAAGCAATATCATGCTTTTGCCTGAACAATTGAAGCAACTGCTAAACTGAAAGCCCTGTCTCTAGACTTGCTCTCACCCCAATCTCTCCATGACTCAGCTTCCAGTGATATTTAAAATGCCTATTCACTTTGCAAAGTCTTCAGTGTTACTTATTACACAAAATCTCAGTTTATGTACATGGTGAGAAAAAAGGCCCTCCATCATCTGGTTCCTGTCAAAATCTCCAAGCTTACCCCCAACAACACTCCTTCTTAAACTCTATTCTCCAGCCATTTGAATCCACTTGGCGTCCCATGGGGGCAGAATTCACACGTGTACTGTACACCTTTGGCTGTAATATTTCCTATTTTTGGAAAGTCTTTCCTAGTCCCTTTTTCATCTTGCAAGCAACTACTTACTTTTCAAGACCCAGTTCAAGCATCACATTCCTGTATGAAATTCTTCCTGCCCCCAAATAAAACTGACTGTTGCTAATTTGGGGCTAGACTGTGCCTTATATACTCATCCTGCACCTAAAAACACATGTTAACAGTTACTTACGTAGTTATTAGTCTTCTGTTCTAGACTATATCCTCTTCTAGTAAAGGAAACCTGATTTATTAGTATCTATTTCCAGATTTGGGTATGAGCTCTGACACATAACTGACAATGAAATGTTGATGGAGGGAAAGAAGAATCTGTCTCCCGCACTATGGGAACTACTCTGAGACCACAAGGCAGTGTGTGTGGTACGTCTCTAAGCACTTTGATGATGCCCTTCTCATATCACCTGGCTGAAACTTGAAGTAGTTATTTACTTGTTCATCGTTTTACTAGTATATCTTCTATATCCTCACAGAGTAACTTCCAGAAGAAAATTTTACGTCCACATATTAGAAGAGGCACATTTTTATATCATCTTTTTTATTCTTATGCTGTATTAGTCTTGGTTCAAGTCTAACACTGTTGACTGTCTATCCAACATCCATTTCTCTGCCCCACCCCATTTCTTTATCCTTCCAAGCAGAACTCTGTTGATTCCAGGGTCACCTCTCCACCATAAGACCATGTACTCTGGAAAGGTTGCTTCCCTTCCCTAGGGGGTAGCTCCTAAATAGCCTAAGGCAGCCATGGTGGCCCCATTCCCCAAAGCTACGTAAAGGTGGTTTGAGGTTCTGGCTTGTGACACAATTCTGGCCACTGAGATGTAAGACAAGTCTGCTGGGGGGTCTTTTGGAAAGGTTCCCTCTCACAACAAAGGTACCCAGGAGGAAATGGTCTCTTATTCTCTGGATGTTGTTCTGTCTATAAGTGACACCTAAAACTACTGTGGCCATTTTGTGACACTGAAGGAGGCCAGCTTTTGGATGAAGGCAACACTAAGATCAGCATAGCAGCAAAATAGAAGGACCCCAATCTTTGATGTCATTATGGAGTCTCCGATCCTACTCCAGTTAGAGCCCTCAGTCTCCTTCTTCTAGACTTGTAATTATGTCCCCTGTGGCTGAAAGTCTCATAACTGACACAGATGAGTTTAGCCTTGTAAACTGAGAGGGCCGGGGCCATTTGTTTAATACATACCACATGGTACTTCACAGGTAAGGATAAAAATGCTTAAAATATACTTGGAATAAAGGCAGAAGCCCAAATGACCATCTGAGAAGCTTCAGTTGCCACCATTTGTTCAATAACTATGGTGAATGAATCAATCAACGAATAAAGATTCTGTTGGAGGAATTGTACTAAGTGCTTATAAGGAACACAAACTCTAAGCAGTCACATCCTTTCTCTATATGAGCTAATGGTCTCGTTAGTGAGCTGGGCAGTGACCTAAATTACTATACAATAAAGAAGAAAGTAATGGATATTACAGTAGTGATAACGATCTGACATTTACTGCAATTACTATGCACCTGGCGCTATTCTAAGTCCTTCCCAAGGAGTTTTATTTGCACTAACTATATCTTCTCTCTCAAATATTTTCCTCACAGACCACTTCAAAGCCTAAAAATACTTATATTCCTATATCTGTAGAAAGAGAGAAAGAAAGAAAACCACTGTCTTTCCTGACTTTGCTTTTCTGGCAAGATACCACCTTATTTCCCTTTTCGAACTTCACTAATTTTTTTCATTAATAAACTTTCTTTTTATGTTCACAAAAAAACTGAGTGGAAAGCCCAGAGATTTCTCATATACCTCCTGTCTTCAAACAGGCACAAACTCCCTCACCATCAACCTCTGCCACCACAGTGGTACATTTGTTACAATCAACAAACCTACAGTGACACAGCATCACCCAAAGTCCATAGTTTACATTAAGGCTCACTCTCGGGGTTGTACATTCTATGGGTTTTGACAAATGCAGGATGGCATGCACCCACCACTGTAGTATCAGACAGAATAGTTTCACTGCCCTAAAAATCTCCTGTGTCCTGTCTGTTCATGCCCCTTCCCCCTTCCCCAAGTTTTTTGAAAAAATAAATAAATCACCCCTTCTTCTATGAGCCTTTATTGTTCACATCATATTCCTTCTTTGATCCACTGCACTTATTTTCAATCCCCTCATTTTTTTCAAACTGCCCTGAGAAAGGTCACGATGGACCATGATATGGACAATTCAGTGGCTGTACCCCCTGCCAGTTCCTTCTTTTGTCCTCCCCTCCATTGCAACACCATCTGCCCAGTTTATCCAAGCCAGAAACTGCAGGCCCATGCTCAACTCTTACCTCTTTTCCTCTCCCACTTGTTAGTTCTGTCTCCAGAATTTCTATTGCATGAATTTCTCCCAAGAGAAATACAACTTTTCTTACCCGCCCTCAGAGGCTTTCATCCTCTCCTGGAGACCTCTGTAAAAATCTCCTAGCCTATTCTCATGCCAACCCAACCCTAGAGTGATGTCAGAGTAACTTCCAAAAACACCATTCTCTTCTTGCCACTCTCTGGGTGGAATACTTTAATAGTATCTCTTTCCGGCAGAATAGCATCTAAACTCCTCAGCACAGCGGCCCTGGAGGTCTTCACAATCCTGCAAAGGTGCTACCTCCCTGGTGTCACCTCTAGCGGCTCCTCCTCCGCGCTGTCTCTCCGACCTCGACTGAAGTGGTCCGAGTCCCGAACATGTGTACTTCTGATGCTCTGTGACTTTACCCGGTCTCAGCTCTCTGTGTGGAATGCCCTCTCCCCCTTGTCCAGGTCATGAGCTTCTACTAACACTGAGGAACAATGCAAATGTTCCCCGCTTTCCTGTCCATCTTCTAACATAGCTCCCTTATCAAAGCTATTGTGCTGCGTTGTTATAAGTGTTTCCCTGTGTTCCTTACCCCTTCTCTTAAATGTGAGCTTTTGAGACAAGACACATTTTGTCATTCATCTCAAAATCTCCAGTACCTGGTACAGTGTCTAAATAGGTACAGAATACTTACATGAGCCAGACACTCTTCAAGGCACTGTATATAACATGAACAGAGGACCGTCTTATATTCAGGGGACATAGCATTCTATTCTAGTAAGAGAAGACAGATACAGTGAATTTAACAAAGGGCCAGTGCCATTAATGAATGAAAATGTTAAGACAGAAGACGTAGGGAGTGGTAAGGACCATTGATAAACTGGGCAGTCCATGACCCACCCAAAGGCATTTATTTAAATTCACATCAAAACCTCAGCAGCTGTGCACAACTTGGCCCACTGAACATATTTGGGGGCCAGATTTGGCCAGTGGACTACCTCTTTAAGGTCCTCGTTGCACAGGCCTCTCTGTTCAACATCCTGTTCCTTGAAAAAGCAGGGAGAGACAATAGATCCTTGAACCCTGGCAGAATTGCCTTATTAGTATGACTCCGGTCCACCTTAATAACAGCACCTTACTTGTCTTATCCTGTTTATCCTGTGCTTGTAGCTTTATGATTTTTTTTTTTTTTTAGCAGCCACAGAGTTGTCCTGAGAAAATGATCCTTTTATATTCCTTGGAAAGAATACTCTTGTACTTGGAACTCAAAGGCCCAGCAATGAGAGTGCAAAGGCGGCAAAAGAGTGTGGGCTCTCTTATACCAGATTCAGAAGTTATGGTGTCTTAAAAATAGCTTCAGCAATCATCCATTTTAGGGGATAGGAGAACAAAGAAGTATGCCATTCATATGTGTAGGTGTGACTAGAGGGCAGAAAAATAAAATCGTAGTGTTTTAAAGTTGAAAAGTCACCTAAAGATAATTCAGGATTAACTCTCTCATTTGGCAGATGAGGAAACTGAAGCTCAGGAATTAGTAACTTACCAAAGTTGTGGACCTTAATGTATTCAAGTAGCATTAATAGTTGACCATCTAGTCTGCCCCCATGTGTAAGTCGCTAAGGGTTTCAAACAATAGAAATGAATGTGGGCTCTGACCAGCAAATTGTAGGTGTTTTCCAAATTTTTTTGACCTGAATAACCAGCTCTTAATGGGGAAGAGACCCATGATCGAGGTAGCTGGAGGGGCGTTATAGTTGATAGGAAGACGTGAGCTTGGTACATGAAGTGTGTGTAACTCCAGCCTGTAAATTAAACCAAAAGGCTTGCAGAATTATAAGTTCGATGGTATGTGGGAGAATGGTACTGTGTATCTATTGAATTATTCATTCATTCATGCGTGCATTCATTGATTCATTTCCTCATCCACAAATGCTGAGCCCTTACTGTTACTGACTTCTGAACTAAATGCTGCAGCGGCCACCATTTTATAGAATGTTGCTCCCTCCTTGGGCTCAAAGAGCTCCCACTCCCACAGAGGAGCTAAATGAGCAAGTAGATCATCACAGTGCTCTGTGCCATGCGCTCATGTGTGTTCTTCCTGGGTAAAAGGGAATCTTGGACTGGACTCTGCAGGCAGTTTGCTCCAAGTCAAGTGCTGTATTAAAAACACTTTACCATACCCTTCCTAGTCATCACAACAGTACCACCAGTGCACCAATCATCCTCTGAAGAGCCTTTCCCCCTCAAGCAAAAATAACCTGCTTGGAAGATATTATGAAGAGCTTTTCTACTTCTTTTGAAGTTACAATACCCGCCAAGTGACGTACCCTGTGTTTCTGTTACACTCTTCCCGGAAGGACCAAGGCTCCTGAGTCATAAGATGGCAGCCATCCTTTGCAGCCATTGGCTCCTGAGGAGCAGGCATTTCCATCCATCTGCAAAGGGAAGAAGAATTAGCCGCCTGCTTGAATCAACCGTATGTGTGCTGGTTGGGAGCTGTTAGAGATGTACCCCTGACAAGAGCCGAGTTGCCCAGCCGGCTTCCCTTTATCAGATGGGCCAGTGCCAATCATCATTGTTCTCACAAGGTGAAAGCAGGAGTTGTTCCCCGTTAGAAGATGGTGCCATTCTGGCAGGGTCATCGTGGCGTTAAGATGCATAGCATTTGTCAGGTTTGCCTAGGACTTCTGGAGGTTTAGTTATGAAACTTGTTAATTGAGCTATAAATATAGCTGCAGCCTTTGCCTTCCAGTAAGGCAGTGTGTTAATTTGGGTTTGGCAGGGGGATGGTACAAGCTGCCGATGTTATGTTAGGATTAGTAACGTGCAGTACATTTTAACTCCACTTTCCCATGTGCCACGCTTTCCTCCTCTGTTTGTTATCTTTGTGAGGGAAGGGAGAAGAGGAGAAAGCAAGCTCATCGTTACGGGCATCTTATGTTAGGACTGTTTATCTGTGAACCTGCCCTGCACCCTACAAGTCTCCAAGTGGAAAGAGTTAGAAAGATAAGTGAAGAAAGCCACACGCTCTACCCCCGAGGGTTCAGCCACAGCCTTCTTCCCTGAGATTAGTGCAACCACAGTTGCCAACAGCAGAGTGTTTGCTCTTGCTTACTCCAAGGAACTCCATATTTAGGACATCTCTCTGTTCGTGAAAGTGATAATCATAAATATATGTTCTCCATAATACAAATATGTTCTCCCTCTTTTTTACATGCAAGGAATTACGTGTGGAATGGAGTGGGTTTGTTTGCTTATTTCTTCCTCAGATACTTATTAAAGGGTAAACATGTCACTTGCTCATCTCACTGAGAAGAAAAATGTGACGGTTTTAAACTGTACATAAAAACAACTTTGGTTGTGTACTTTGTGGTCTTAGAGGAAAGGGAAGGGTGCTGTAGAAGCAGTTATTACCCTGCCTATCTAGAGATGCTTGGTAAGTGCTAGCTGAATGAATGAATGAACGAATGAGCGGGTCTCACTTAAGCTGTGTTTTGAAAGAGTGGTCTTTGTAGATTATCCAGTCGATCATGTCTGCTTTCTTTTCTTAAAACATATCAGTGACCTGGAAATTGGTTGGCAAAATGTGGAATTCTGTTTGTTGGAAATGTGGTAAAGAAAAGAACTCACTTCCAGCTAAATAGTATCAAACATTTAATTTTTTTTCTAAATGCACCTGGCTTGAGTAGAAATATGAAAGAATGTAGAAGTCTAACATCCTGTGTGGGTCTCTGGAGACAGCACTGATTGCATTTCCCTGGTTATGAAATGTTAGCGAAATCAGCTGCAACTCAATATTCTTTGTTTTTCATTCTGCTTTCCCCTCCATGGGCATGTCTCTCACCCCTGATAAGTAGAAATTTCCAACTCCTTTTTGTTTTGTTGTGTTTTGTTTTGTTTAATTAGAGCTGGATATCTTTCTTCCTTCTTGAGTTGAACTCTAGAAATGAAGATGGTATGTCATGGATGAAGAAATGTGCTTCACTCTATTGAAGACTGTGTTAATTTTTTTTTACAGTGAAACCGTAGCCTGCCTCAACTACACCAGCTGTTAATTGTATTTTCCTTAAGTCCTTTTGATATTCATTTGAAATGCATTTTATAACCCATCTGGTAACCTTGCTGCTAACCAACAATTATAGTCTGACATCTGAATACGAAGAATTTGGGACAAGCCACAGTTGTACATGGAAACTTTTAAAACAATGTCTCCCTTAATATATTCTTTACTAAAAAACATTGTGAAGAAATGATTATAGCCTCACTAAATTCTGACATGCTAAAAAAATGGCTGTTCACGCTTTGAAAATTTGTACCAACTTCATGACTGGGAAATTGAGAGAACAATAATAATAATAAAGAAGGCACCCGCTCTGCCAGGCAGTCCACTTTTTGTCCATTCCATCCCATTCACAGACTTGACACAGGCTGGACCCATATTAATTCCAGCTGTTGGAGGTGGACAGAGAGTGGGTGCTGTTCACAATGTGGTTACTTTGGAGACTGAAGAATCTGGAATCAAAGTGATAGGATTATTAGAGTCTGAAGCAGGGCTGCTATGGGCGCTTGTGGGTTTTTGTACTTAGGCACCAGGCCGAGTAGGCAAGTGTGGGCTGGAATCTAGCCCTGGTACTTCTTGGCCAAGTTGTGTGCCCCAGCTTGGGGCTGCATCAGCTGGGAGGAAGGGTCCTCTCTGCAATTCAGCTGCCAGGATGGAGTGCCTTTTTGTAATTCTCACCAAGATGCACTGTGTGCTAGAGGTGGCCTTGGCTGGAAATAACTGTGGGATCTCGTCCTTTCCACCACTACTGTGTTTCTGAAACTCACCTGCCCACCCTCATCTCTATTGGTGGGAGAAGGAGTGACTTGTCTGATGGGGGGCGAATCTGGAAGGAGAAACCAGGCCTAGGTAGCTCTGCCTCTTCTTCTGTGTTTTTAGGGAACCAGCCACCTGGCAGGGGCACACATCGTGCACATGGGCATGAGTGGTAAGGAGGGGAGGGAGGAGAGACCTGACCCAGTCCAGCATCTCTAAATCTAGGAAGCTGACTTGCCCGTCTTTCCCAGTCTTGCTTTATTCAGTAAGAAAGGTTATAATTTGCCCTCCCCCAACCCCCATCAGCTCACTTTTTTGTCTCATTTTTCCATAAGTTCAGAATTCAGGAAGAAGGGTGATACTTACTGGGCTCCCCCCAGGGTCTTAGAAACCATACAATTCCCCATTTTCCCCACATCCATACTTAGAGTTGTTCTTTCCAGCAGAAGCCATGAACTGGTGGGCCATTGGCCAGATCCAGCCTACATCATGCTTCGTCTGGCCCACAGAATGTCTTTTGAAAATAATGGCACCAACGTTGCAAAAGGGGAAAGTGCATGTACGTATTAAGATTTCTGGCCTTTCTTAAGCAATCAGATTGGAAAATCTGGCCACACTGGGTCTGCCTCCCCACAGGGAAGTACTCAGCCTGAGTTATACTCCCTTTTTCACAGGGTATACACCCCCACCTTTCCCTGTCCCCTCCACCCTCTGTTGGCTCTTGGGCTGAGGTGTGGTGTCAGCCACCATCTGTCACACAGTTCTTGTTTGGAAGTAAATGAATGTCCTTTTATTCTCTGTCCCTTTCAAAAGTTGACTGGGAAGTCTCCACTTATAAAGACACATGGGAGAGAGCAAATGTCTTTATGGAACCATAGATTATTTCCATATGGTTAAGGCATATCTTTTTCCCTGGATGATTCGCACATTATGCTACCTATTTGGCTCCTATTGTCATTTGGGATTCCTTTAGCATTTTTTAGAGAAAGTCTTTATGTTCTTTCCCAATACAACCAATGAAAAGGAATTTGCTGCTTCCTTAGCCAGCCCATTCTGTTACATGGAAGCTCTTCCTTATCTTAACCTGATACCTGGCCTCAGCACTTCACAAACAATGATATTGGCTCAGCCATCTGGTGCCCAGCAAACAAATATCCTGCTGGTAGTTCTTAGAATTGTTTGCTGATGTTTCTTGTTCTTCTGGTTGTGGGAGAATTTCACTTCCAAGCCCTTATAGTTAACCATGGCACAGTGACTTGCACTGGCCAATGAAATGGTCACAGAAGGGATGAGTGCTGTTTTCAGGGGAGAATCTGTGAGAATCCGTGTGAAATGAACACGTCACCTCTCTCCCCTCTGCCCATGACCGGGGACGCTCCGGGTAAGGGGCTCTTTCAGCCCGTGTCCCTGAGTGAGGGCAACTGGAGTTGCACGTCCCAACCGTCAACCCCACCCCAGATCAGAGATGGACTTGTAGAGCATGTGAGGAAAAATGAACTTGTTTTTGTCATTCTAAGCCCCTGAAATCTGAGGGTTGTTTGCTCATGCTGCAAACCCAGTCTGCCTTGACTGACAGACCCCTGCTTCCACTTGGCTGTTCTGGCATTTGAAGAACATTCCTCTGCCTTCATTCTTCTTTTCCTCTGGAATAAATTTCCATTTAATGCATGCTTGTATGTTTTCTAGATATGCGACAAGTTCCCATTCCACTCAATTGGAAGAGAATCTCTCTTAAGATGATTATCTCTATGGTCAGCTCTGCCAACAGCTGCAGAGCACTCCAGAACAGAGAGTGAAATCTGCCTTGAGGCCAGAAAAAGAACAATGTGACCCGTGCCTTATTTAAGAATATGTCACCTTGGGCCGGTTTGCTATTCTATCTAGCTCTGAGTTGTTTCTAACAGGGGCACCAAGACACACGCCTTGGGGAGTGCAGTTGCCGTCCATGGAGTTGGCCTCTGGGAACAAGTATGGGTGTTCTTCAGGTTTCCCATTGAGCTCCTGCCATGCTCGAATGTATCCAAACTCCTTGAACTTGCTGGTGTACTTGGCTTTTTTCTGTAAGCCTAGACTTACCTGGGCGAGTAAGCGCCAAGGTTTACTGACTAGTGTGCAAATACTCCCTTTGTTGGTTCTGAACAGTGTCTTCCAAAATTCAGGAAACACTGTCTGGTTTTAGTATTTTAATTTTATAGGCTTGAACTCCATAACCTTTGATTACATGAACCTTCCCTGTCCTACTGAGAAAAGACTTTTCCATTTGGGGGTTATTTATAAGGATTTTTACACATTCCTAATAATCCATCAGAATTGAAATAGTATATAGTATACTATATGTTAAAAAAATAAATCTACATCCATTTATCCATCCACTTGTTAGTATATCCTGTTCTGTTTCTGCCTAAATGTATGTTTGGGTGGTGTGAAGGGTGGCAAGGAGGAACTAAATGGGAACTACAAAGAGAAAACAAAATTCCTATTCCTATTCCTAGGAGGTATTGCATACCTCCTAGGCCCTCCCCTCTCCATGGGCCCCCCTTCGGGATATTAGAGAGATGAAGGCAGAAGATTCTAAAGGCCAAAGTGGAGCACTGGGCTCATCACAGGTATTTCAGTGGGGAAACCATTTTGATCTACCTACTGATGATAACTTTGGGCAAGGTACAATAGAAAGAACTTGAAATTCTTCAGTAAGAAGGTTCTAGCTCCAGTTCTGGAGATAGTGAGGCCATTTGTCTTGGCTAAGCCTCACTTTCCTGGTTTTTTTTTTTTTTTTTTTAAGTTTATTTATTTATTTATTTATTTATTTATTTATTTAGGGCTGTGTGGGGTCTTCGTTGCTGTGTGCAGGCTTTCTTATCCTGGAGAACATTCCATGTGTACTTGAAAAGAATGTGTATTCATTTATTTATTTATTTATTTAGGGCTGTGTGGGGTCTTCGTTGCTGTGTGCAGGCTTTCTCTAGTTGCAGCGAGCAGGGGCTACTCTTTGTTGCAGTGCACGGGCTTCTCATCGCGGTGGCTTCTCTTGTTGCGGAGCATGGGCTCTAGGCACGCAGGCTTCAGTACTTGCAGCACACGGGCTCAATAGTTGTGGCACTTGGGCTCTAGAGCGCAGGTTCAGTAGTTGTGGTGCACGGGCTTAGTTGCTCCACGGCATGTGGGATCTTCCTGGACGAGGGCTCGAACGCTTGTCCCCTGCATTGGCAGGTGGATTCTTAACCACTGTGCCACCAGGGAGGTCCCTCACTTTCCTGTTTTGTAAGATTTTTTGCTCGACCTGCCTCACCGAGGTGACCCTGAGAGTCAAATTCCCTATGGGAGCATTCCTGTAGAGTAGACTGCTCTGAATGGGCTGAATTGTTTTCATTACTGTTCTTCCATCCTACACAGCTAGAAGAGGCATATTTTTTAGGAGGGGCTGGTTTTCCCCAAAACGTTTTAGGTGGCCCCAGTCGGCCCTGTGCTTCTGCCATCTCTTCCTCCACAGCCCTAGATAGAACGCAACTCCAAAGAGTAACAGTGAAGCATGTTTCCTGCGCCAGGTCATCTTCACCTCTCTCCCTGCTACAGATGGAAGCCCCTGAGGAATTCAGTATCTCTCTGTCCTTCACTGGGCTTTTTGCTGAGTTTATGTGGGAAGTCCATGAGGTCACAGGACCTAGAAAAGCTAAAGTCTGACTTGGCAGGAACTAGAACTTCTGGCTGTGTTCAGATATTGGACTTTTCTGGCATGGGATGTCTCTGTTGGAGGACCATGCCACCTGGGTACAACGAGGCTCTGCAGGATCCAAGGATGCTGTGGGAAAGGAAGGTCTCCAAGACTGTTAGCAGGCCACTTCTATACAATAATCTCTCTTCTCCTTCCTCCAGAGTAGGATGTGTTCCTTCACTCCATCTCCCACTTCTGTCCCCTGGTATAAGGTTTTTCTCAGACAAGCATGGTTTAAGGATTGCCAGTGCAATCCTGATAACTGGGCACTTGGTCAGTAATCTTTTCTTTGGGCAGGGACTAGCCATTTTCCAGTTTATTTTCTGGATAGTTGGAAGTTTCTGTTGTGTTGCTTTTAGCAGCCTTAGGAACTGATTGTCAGGGCCATGCAGAAATATACCTTCTGTCAAGCTTTGGTTTCTGAGGTAGGAATGCCTGTAAATCATTGCTGCCACCTTGTTTTTCATTTTTTAAAGGGAATTCTTTTGAAGCCAGCTGTGTGGTGGACTGAATTGGTGAAGGAAAAAGAAGGGGATTCTGAGCGATCTAGTCAGTCCTTTCTGGGAAAGCAGATTGTGGGTGAAAACAGGGGTATAAATGAATCAACAGATATTACCTTTTTATGTGTCCTCCCATCTTAAGCATATTCGGTATAATAAGAATATATAAGCCGGAGGGCAAGACTTTGTGATCTACGCCTCAGATTTATTTCTACTCCCTGCCGTCACTGCTTTGCTAACCTTGCTCTGCCCCGCATCATCCTTCATCCTTCCAAAGTAAATAAATGGAGTCCTCGTCAGCTTTTGTTCTTAATTAGCTATCAAAATTTGAGGTGTCACCCAGACTTTGAAGGCTTCTCTTGACACTGTCTTGAGAATGTGAGGGGCTTCCCTGGTGGCGCAGTGGTTGAGAGTCCGCCTGCCGATGCAGGGGACACGGGCTCGTGCCCCGGTCCGGGAGGATCCCACATGCCGCGGAGCGGCTGGGCCCGTGAGCCAT
>NC_041225.1:74290962-74300393 GCF_002837175.3 Physeter macrocephalus
GCCGCTGAGCCTGCGCGTCCGGAGCCTGTGCTCCGCAACGGGAGAGGCCACGACGGTGAGAGGCCCGCGTACCGCAAAAAAAAAAAAAGAATGTGAGGGTTTGCCCTGTTGTCCTTGACTAACTGGCCTCTCTTCCATCAGCGGTCTCTGAGATGCATGTAGCCGCACACGCATTTTCTGCCTGCCTCCCATCACCAGTTCCAGAGATGGTGGAGCTCCTGGCCTCTGTTTGTATGTAGAGCTGTCTGAAATGCATTCGGGATCTCTTGAGGTGAAAAGAGTTATATAAACAGAGACTGTTATTATGGATTCTTACTACAGATGGAAATGACTGGGTATTCTCAAAATAAATAACATTTCATATTTTTATAGATATGTAACATAATATGCATGTGTGTGTGTGTATGTATTTATATTCTTTCCATCTTGAATACACAGCCTCTCCTTCCTTAGCACTTGGATAAGCCATTCATTTTGCCTCCTGCTTTTTTGATTCTCTTCTTAAGAATTCATTTAATTGTTGCCAGCATTTGGAGAGTTAGGATGAAGCGGTTATAGGCTTCCTGCTAGCTCCTGCCAGATAAGTCTGCCATGGCTATAGCAGTTAGGAGAGCTGAATGCTGAAAACACTTAAGTTCTTTTTTTCCACTTCCCCTCTAAAGAGAGATCAATCAGCTTGTGGCTCAGCATAATCACAAATGGAAACTTCCTAGAAGAGGCGCCCAGAGTTAGAGGATTCAGTGTAAGGCACCTAGATTCAGAAGTTGCTTGTTTAGATATTTTGGGAATCCCCTTCTTCTTTTTATTGAATCGGTGTATTTATCTTCCTTGAATTTTAGAGGTCAAAGCATGCTGTATCTCATTTACATTGATCTACTTCCAGTAAAACAAACAAGTGAATGTAGGTAAATGAGTGATAGGATTACAACTTTCCTAACGGTGCCATTCCCACAAGGAAAATCCTGAGTATTGGGACCCCGTTGCCTGGGGTTTGCAGAAAAAAAGCAAAGATGCCAAAGATTTATCCCGAGACATAGAGGAGGAAGATTGGCATCCACAAGTCCGGGCAACACAAGGCGGGCAACAGCTGGCTGTGGCAGCTCCACCTGGCTCCAATAAAGGACTGGCTAGCATCCTTGGCAGTGGCTGGTGGGAGAGGCAGGCAGAAGCCAACTGCCCCCAGGCTGGCCAGTTCTGGTGGAAGGAATTGGAGGAAGGAGAGAGAGCTGGGTGAGAGGACCTCAGGCCCTCAGTATGGTGCCGAGAAAATGGCTGACTTGGGGGAATTCAGGCCAATTAGAGAGTGATCCTTTCACGGCAGCCATCTGGAGATGCCTGTAAGGGGACTGAGCCTATAATTGGGAAACTACCCTAAATGACAACTTCCAAATTTTAAGAGGATTTGATTAAATTTTAAACTAAGATTTATTGAAAGCCTCATATATAAACAGCTCTTTGATAGGTGCTGGGGTCTCTAACAACAGTAATCATAATAGTGATAATAACAAGTTGATGATGATCATTGCTAACCTGTAATGAGCATTTATGAAGTGCCAGAATCTGTTACATGCCTCAGCCATTTACTTCTCACAATCTTCTATAAGGTAGGCATTATTTTTATTATCATCCTCATTTTAGAATGAGGAGACCAAGATTTAGGGAGTTTAAGTAATATGCCCAGGGTCACAGAATTAGATGATACATGTGTAATCTAGACTATGCTAAAAATATATGGTCTGTACATAAGGAACTAATAGTCTAGTAAATATGGTAGACATGAAAGAAAATACACAGTAATGGTGAAAATAATCCCACAGTAATGCACTCTGCAACAGAGCAAATTCAGATATAGCGTGATTGAATACTGGATTTCATTCCTGGCTTCAAACTCACCTACACTCAAAACTTAACGGCATAACAACTCAACTTGTTTTTTTAAGATTAATTTTTTTGGACTCCATTCATAGTGACGTGGAGGGGTGTCACTGTAGAGTAGCAGCAGCTGATTTGTATAGTGTACTAATAGTGGCTGTTTATATTGGCCATGTACTATAAAGTCATTAATTCTAGCTTTTACAATCATTGGGAAAAGTAAATAATGTTATCCCTCCCATTTGACCATGGAGCTCAAATAATTTGCTCAAAGTGCAGAGTTAGTAAAGTGGCAGAGCTAGGTCAGAGCGGAGACTGTTCCAATCTCATGCTTTCTTCACTATGTGCATCCATATTGCCTCTCTCCAATAAGGTAGGATGTACGTGATACAATTACACAGAGGAAGAAGCATATTTAATTTTATGGAAAGGGTTTGCATAGGGAAGAGAGAGCAAACATTTATGGAACTCTTCTTCTGTGCCATCCACTGTCCTAAGCACTTAGCATGTTTTTTTTTTTTTTTTCATTTAATCTTTGTAAAAACTAAGTGAAGACTTATGGACGAATAGGAATTTTCCAAAGAGACTGTGGGGAGATGTGGCTCCAAGAAGAGGGAATAGTGTGATAAAAGGTATAGAGGTGTGAAATACTATGGTGTGTTTGGGGGAATTAGAATCATTTTGGCATTATGGAAGCATAAAGGACAGTGCAGAAATAGAGAATTTGTAGTTGTGAAGGAATGGAAGATGGCAGTGACTGGAGATGGGGCTGTGAAGATAAAACTGCAGTGACCTTCTGGAGGGCCTAGGACCAAGGAAAACGGATCTTTTCCTAAAGACATCAGCTAGGTGGCAGAGTCATGGGAGAAACAGGTCCAGGTAGAAATTCGATCTTCCAACAAAATCTTGAAAAATAAAGCTATTATCCCATTTCTTTTACATCAGAAAGGAAACAAGTTCAGCTAGAAAGATGAAGGACTTTAGCCAAAATCATACAGTTTGTAAATGGCAGAGCTGGGCTTTGAATTCACATCTTTCTGGCTCAAAAACCCACGTTTATTTATTATCCCAAGATGTTACGCTTGAAATGGCTCATTCCCATATACTGGAAGGAAACTGAATAGAAAGAAGGTGAGCAGAAAGTGCTCAGCAGCTTCAGACCTGCTCATCCAAGATTGTCCTGTTGCCAAAATAAATTTTTCTCCTTATAGATTTTTATTAGAATTCCTAATATTGCACTTGCCATGATTAATTTTTTAAAATGTCAATCAAGAAACATGATGTTTAAAGATGGAGTCACACAAGAGCATGAAGAAAAGGAACACTTCAAGTCAAGGTGGAGCTTCTCCCACTCCTTTCACTAGGCAGGTCATCACTGTTTAAAATTTGAAAGTAGGGCTCCCAAGAATTGCTGCCAAGAATACAAGCACAGTGACACCCAGTGAGGACACAGATCTTACCGGAAGTCCACTTGCCTAGTCCCAGCACTGAGCTGTCTCCATTTGGAGCAAAGGCCTCATTTTTTTCTATCCATACAAAAATGCCATATAGGTTAGCAGATGCCACCATCAGGAAAGAAGAAAGCATCAATAAATTGGCAGTTCCTATTAAAAGTTTTATCTGGTCTCCACATTTTACATCAAGGAGCACCACCGGATACATAAATGGTAGAATTTAACTTCAAAGTTAATGGTGCTTTCAACCTCTACCCCAAATTGTTGTTAACCTTCCCATACATTTGCTATTCTTGATTGATACTACAGATTGGTTTGATTTGGTTTCTGCTTTTATTTTGTCCTAACATCTAGAGAAAGAGCTGTGGTACAGTAGTCAAAGAATTCACTTTTCTACTCACTAGTTGGCTGAACTTTGCCATGTTGGTTACTTTCTCAGAGCTCTGCTTTACTCGGCTTCAAAATGGGCATAATAATACTTCACAAAGGTGTTTAATGGGCAGGGCCTGGCTGGAAATGAGAGCTAAAAAGTGGTCATGACTATTAGATTATCTGCGTGTTACACAGTAACAGAGTCAAGATCTTCACACAGGTGCATTTTCATACGACCTGGCCAGAACTGCTATCACTCCAGAGCCCCCAGGTGACAGGTTTACTCCAAGGACAGATAATGGATTATGGACTCAGAATGGGGAGGTTTTGAGAGACATAAGGACCAGTCTTCCAGGTGGTCTGATGCCATACCACCTCTAGCCTATTTTATTTGTTTGTTTTGTTATCCTCTCTTTGAAACTTTCTTTGGTTGAAATCCAATTCAACATGACTTTTTAATTAATATAACATGTGTTACATATAAAGCTACACATTAATATTAAATATAATATATATTTAGGTTATACATTAATGTAAGTAAATTGTCTCCAAGTCTTTGCTCAAATGTACATTCTCAGTGTGGTCTCCCATGACAACCCAAAATAAAATCCAGCCTTCCTTGTGGCACCCCTTCTCCTCTTTTCTGCTTTTTTTTTTCTCCTTGGCAATTTTTACCATCTAATATGCTATATAATTTTTATTTTTTTCATGTTTTGCTTTTCTCCTCCGATCAGAATACATGCCCCATGGGAGCAAAGATTTTGATTTTTAAAAAAATCTTAATAGTCTTTTTCCCAATGCCTGGAATTTAGTAGGAGGTCAGTATAGAAAAACTTTATCTTGTTGCTTATCTCCCTGAATTTCCAGGACGTGATGGCTTACTTTACAAAAACCCATCCATAAAATGCTTTTTCTTTTGATAGTTAAGATAAAATTCCAGACATAGAAGCTCTAATTAGCATACACAAAAATTTTACGTGGCCCATCATTTATGAAAACCAAAGTAATTGGTTGGCTTGTGGGTTCTGACAGAGTCCTTTATTCTTTGGTGGAACTGCTCTGTTTTCTCAAGTCTCTACTTGATTGGATAAGATGGAATTAAGAAGGAGGACATGACCATTGGCCCCTGATTACATGTCTTTGCTGTGTGGCTGACAGGGTCTTGGTGCTCCGGCCAGGTGTCAGGCCTATGCCTCTGAGGTGGGAGAGCTGAGTTCAGGACATTGGTCCACCAGAGACCTTGCAGCTCCACATAATATCAAATGGCGAAAGCTCTCCCAGAGATCTCCACCTCAACACTAAGACCCAGATCCACTCAATGACCAGCAAGCTACAGTGCTGGACACCCTATGCCAAACAACTAGCAAGATAGGAACACAATCCCACCGATTAGCAGAGAGGCTGCCTAAAATCCTAATAAGGTCACAGACACCCAAAAACACACCACCAGACGTGGTCCTGCCCACCAGAAAGACAAGATCCAGCCTCATTCACCACAACACAGGCACCAGTCCCTCTACCAGGAAGGCTACACAACCCATTGAACCAACCTTAACCACTGATGGCAGACAACAAAAACAACAGGAACTACGAACCTGCAGCCTGCGAAAAGGAGACCCCAAACACAGTAAGTTAAGCAAAATGAGAAGACAGAGAAACACACAGCAGATGAAGGAGCAAGGCAAAAACCCACCAGACCAAACAAATGAAGAGGAAATAGGCAATCTACCTGAAAAAGAATTCGGAGTAATGATAGTAAAGATGATCCAAAATCTTGGAAATAGAATAGAGAAAATACAAGGAATATTTAACAAGGACCTAGAAGAACTAAAGAGCAAACAAACAATGATGAATAACACAATAAATGAAATTAAAAGTTCTCTAGAAGGAGTCAATAGCAGAATAACTGAGGCTGAAGAATGGATGAGTGACCTGGAAGATAAAGTAGTGGAAATAACTACTGCAGAGCAGAATAAAGAAAAAAGAATGAAAAGAACTGAGGACAGTCTCAGAGACCTCGGGGACAACATTAAACACACTAACATTCGAATTATAGGGGTCCCAGAAGAAGAGAAAAAGAAAGGGACTTAGAAAATATTTGAAGATATTATAGTTGAAAACTTCCCTAATATAGGAAAGGAAATAGTCAATTAAGTCCAGGAAGCGCAGAGAGTCCCATACAGGATAAATCCAAGAAGAAACATGCCAAGACACATATTAATCAAATTATCAGAAATTGAACACAAAGAAAATATATTAAAAGCAGCAAGGGAAAAACAACAAATTATATAAAAAGGAATCCCATAAGGTTAACAGCTGATCTTTCAGCAGAAACTCTGAAAGCCAGAAGGGAGTGGCAGGACATATCTAAAGTGCAGAAACTCTGCAAGCCAGAAGGGAGTGGCAGGACATATTTAAAGTGATGAAAGGGAAAAACCTACAACCAAGATTACTCTACCCAGCAAGGATCTCATTCAGATTCGATGGAGAAATTTAAACCTTTACAGACAAGCAAAAGCTAAGAGAAATCAGCACCACCAAACTAGCTTTACAACAAATGCGAAAGGATCTGCTCTAGGCAGAAAACACAGAGAAGGAAAAGACCTACAATAACAAACCGAAAACAGTTAAGAAAATGGTACCATACGTATGGATAGGAACATACATATGGATAACTACATTAAATGTAAATGGATTAAATGCTCCAACCAAAAGACATAGACTGGCTGAATGGATACAAAAACAAGTCCCATATATATGCAGTCTACAAGAGACCCACTTCAGACCTAGGGACACATACAGAATGTAAGTGAGGGGATGGAAAAAGATATTCCATGCAAATGGAAATCAGAGGAAAGCTGGAGTAGCAATTCTCATATCAGACAAAATAGACTTTAACATAAAGACTATTACAAGAGACAAAGAGGGACACTACAGAATGATCAAGGGATCAATCCAAGAAGAATATATAACAATAGTGAATATTTATGCACCCAACATAGGAGCATCTCAATACATAAGGCAAATGCTAACAGCCATAAAAGGGGAAATCAACAGTAACACAATCATAGTAGGGGACTTTACAACCCACTTTCACCAATGGACAGATCATCCAAAATGAAAATAAATAAGGAAACACAAGCTTTAAATGATACATTAAGCAAGATGGACTTAACTGATATTTATAGGACATTCCATCCAAAAACAACAGAATACACATTCTTCTCAAGTGCTTATGGAACATTCTCCAGGATAGATCATATCTTGGGTCACAAATCAAGCCTTGGTAAATTTAAGAAAATTGAAATTGTATCACTTATGTTTTCTGACCACAACACTATGAGACTAGATACCAATTACAGGAAAAATATCTATAAAAAATACAAACACATGTAGGGTAAACAATACACTACTAAATAACCAAGAGATCACTGAAGAAATCAAAGAGGAAATCAAAAAATACCTAGAACAAATGACAATGAAAACATGACGACCCAAAAACTATGGGATGCAGCAAAAGCAGTTCTAAGAGGGAAGTTTATAGCAATACAATCCTACCTCAAGAAACAAGAAACATCTCAAATAAATAGCCTAACCTTACACCTAAAGCCTTTAGAGAAAGAAAAACAAAAAAACCCCAAAGTTAGCAGGAGGAAAGAAATAATAAAGATCAGATCAGAAATAAATGAAAAAGAAATGAAGGAAATGATAGCAAAGATCAATAAAACTAAAAGCTGGTACTTTGAGAAGATAAAACAAAATTGATAAACCATTAGCAAGACTCATCAGGAAAAAAAGGAGAAGACTCTAATCAATATAATTAGAAATGAAAAAGGAGGAGTAACAACTGACACTGCAGAAATACAAAGGATCGTGAGAGATTACTACAAGCAACTCTATGCCAATAAAATGGACAACCTGGAAGAAATGGAAAAATTCTTAGAAAAGCACTACCTTCTGAGACTGAACCAGGAAGAAATAGAAAATATAGACAGACCAATCACAGCACTGAAATTGAGACTGTGATTCAAAATCTTCCAACAAACAAAAGCCTAGGACCAGATGGCTTCACAGGTGAATTCTGCTGAACATTTAGAGAAGAGCTAACACCTATCCTTCTCAAACTCTTCCAAAATATAGCAGAGGGAGGAACACTCCCAAACTCATTCTACAAGGCCACCATTACCTTGATACCAAAACCAGAAAAAGATATCACAAAGAAACAAAACTACAGGCCAGTATCACTGATGATCATAGATGCAAAAATCCTCAACAAAATACTAGCAAACAGAATCCAACAGCACATTAAAAGGATCATACACCATGATCAAGTGGGGTTTATCCCAGGAAGGCAAGGATACTTCAATATACACAAATCAATGTGGTACACCATACTAACAAATTGAAGGAGAAAAACCATATGATCATCTCAATAGATGGAGAAAAAGCTTTTGATAAAATTCAACACCGTTTTATGATAAAAAACCTCCAGATAGTAGGCACAGAGAGAACTTACCTCAACATAATACTTGCTATATATGACAGACCCACTGCCAACATCATTCTCAATGGTGAAAAACTGAAACCATTTCCTCTAAGATCAGGAACAAGACAAGGTTGTCCACTGGATTGGAAGAATCAACATTGTGAAAATGACTCTACTACCCAAAGAAATGTTCAGATTCAATTCAATCCCTAACAAACTACCAGTGGCATTTTTCACAGAACTAGAACAAAAAATTTCACAATTTATATGGAAACACAAAAGACCCCTAATAGCCAAAGCAATCTTGAGAAAGAAAAACAGCTGGAGGAATCAGGCTCCTGTACTTCAGGCTATACAACAAAGCTACAGTAATCAAGTATGGTACTGGCACAAAAACATAATTATAGATCAAAGGAACAGGGTAGAAAGTCCAGAGATAAACCCATGCACATATGGTCACCTTATATTTGATAAAGGAGGCAAGAATATACAATGGAGAAAAGACAGCCTCTTCAATAAGTGGTGCTGCGAAAACTGGACAGCTACATGTAAAAGAATGAAATTAGAGCAGTCCCTAACACCATACACAAAAATAAACTCAAAATGGATTAAAGACCTACATGTAAGGCCAGACACTCTAAAACTCTTAGAGGAAAACATAGGCAGAACACTCTATGACATAAATCACAGCAAGATCCTTTTTGAACCACCTCCTAGAGTAATGGAAATAAAAACAAAAATATACAAATGGGACCTAATGAAACCTAAAAGCTTATGCACAACAAAGGAAACCATAAACAAGATGAAAAGACTACCCTCAGAATGGGAGAAAATATATGCAAACAAAGCAACTGACAAAGGATTAATCTCCAAAATATAGAAGCAGCTCATGCAGCTCAATATCAAAAATCAAATAACCCAATTCAAAAATGGGCCGAAGACCTGAATAGACATTTCTCCAAAGAAGATACACAGATCCAACAAACACATGAAAGGATGCTCAACATCACTAATCATTAGAGAAATGTAAATCAAAACTACAATGAGATATCACCTCACACCAGACAGAATGGCCATCATCAAAAAATCTGCAAACAATAAATGCTGGATAGGATGTGGAGAAAAGGGAACCCTCTTGCACTGTTGGTGGGAATGTAAATTGATACAGCCACTATGGAGAACAGTATGGAGGTTCCTTAAAAAACTAAAAATAGTACTACCATATGACCCAGCAATCCCACTACTGG